>NC_079491.1:29721387-30024417 GCF_020520425.1 Spinacia oleracea | reverse complement strand
ATTAACAAGTTAATAATTCAGTGAGATCAAGTGAGCTGAATGCCTAGCTAGAGGCCGCTTCAGTTCAAGTGGAATTAATGATATTAATCCACAGCTTACTCTTGACTGAACCCGTAGGGTCACACAAATAGTACGTAAACGGATCAAGTATTTAATGGCATTAAATACTCTATCTATGGATATTCGGAACCGACGGATCTTGGTTTCAGTGGGAGCTGAGATCGTCACAGGCAAGAAATGAATACTCCGGAAACGATGATATTACCGGAAACGGAAATATGGATCGTATCGGAAATATAAATATTATCCAAGTCGTAGATGTTGCCGGAAACGGAAACATGGTACGTATCGGAAAATATTATCGGAAATGGAAATATTACCAGAATCGGAAATATTGCCGGAAACGGAAATATTATCAGAATCGGAAATATTACCGGAATCGGAAAATAATTCCGGAAACGGAAATATTAAATATTTGTTCGAAACGGAAATTAATTCCGGAATCGGAAATGTTAAATATTGTTCGTATCGGAAATGAATTCCGGAATCGGAAATTTAATCGGAAGCGTATCGTACGAATAAGCATCGGACGAGGCCTGCCGGACGAGGCCCAGCACGAAGCCAGGCCATCGCCCAGCAAGCCAAGCGCGCCGCACAAACAGCCACGCCAGGCCCAGCGCAAGGCCAGGCCCAGCAGGCCGTGGCAGCGCGCACAGCGCGCGCAGCGCGCGCGGGAGCTGCGTGGGCTTACAGCTCGCGCAGGCCTCGCTGCGTGGGCTGCTGCTCGTGCGCACGCATGGGCGGCCCATCGTGGCTGCCGTGTGTGTGTGCGTAAGTGTTTGTGTTCGTGCACGTTTCCTAAAACGTGCAGAGTTCGGTTAATGATTAAATTCCTAATTCTATTTGATAAATTAATTAAATTAGAGTTCTTGTAGGATTCTAGGTTTAATTAATTTGTATCTGAATAGGATTCCAATTCCCTTTCCATAACCCTATAAATATGTGGCCTGGGTTCACAATTTATAACGAGTTTCAAAGTATTCAAAGTGAGTTTTTGAGAGAAAAATTCAGCCACACATCTTGCTCAAAAGTGCCGAAAATTCTAGTACCTTAAGGGCGATTCTAGTTGGTCAATCTTAAGGCGGATCCGGACGTGCTGTGGACTATCTACGGAGGGACGACACTTGGAGTCCTAAAGACTTGTTCTTTCTCGGTTCGGGCGCAGCTAGGGAGGGCACGCAACAAAGAGTATGTATCTAAATTATGCTATATGATTATGTGTAAATAATATGTAATCCTGGGTTAATGGTTGTTTTCGCATGATTTATGTAATATCATATGTATCATACCTAACAGAAATTCCCTTGAAATATTCCAAATTCCAAATTCCATTGGGTTGAAATTCCCCTAAAATACTCCAAACTTTATTGATGGGTTGAAATCCCCTTGAAATAGTGCAAAATCCAATTTTCCTTCTCATGGGTTGAAACTCCCCAAAAATAATACAAATCCGATTTCCAAACTCTATCCCCGGGTTGAAAGTCCCTTGAAATAATAAAAATTCCATCTCTACATTCTATCGGGTTGAAATTTCCCAAAAAAAATCCAAACTCGACTTTGGGTTGAAATTCCCCCAAAATAGTTCCAACGGGTTGCAAATCCCAGAACAAATATACAAAATCCTTTCGATATTCCAATTTCTAATTCTAGGTTTGCAACCTCTAGAAATGGTACAAGGAGGAAGCCTCCACAAAAGAATGAAGCTCCTTTAAAAAATACTTCCAATGGGTTGTAAGTCCCGATACAAGTACAATTACCTATACAAATCCTAAAAGGTTGTAATTCCTCCAAAATATTTCCAAACGGGTTGCAAACCCCGAATACAAATACCTAATCCAAGATCCCGAATCTTCAGAGTGGCACTTAGAGTCAAATCTAGGTCTCATTCATTGCATACATATCATACCATGTGTCGGGAAGTCCAAGTTCTAAATTCAAGTCATGTGCTAAATAGGTGCTCGGACTCATTCTCTCAAAATTCAAGTCAAGATGACTTCATTAGCAACAGTTGTAGCTGAGCTCTATGAACGTGTTGAGGAAGCTAAGGCTCGCATAACGGCTCTCGAAGACAATCAGGAAACTCTTTTCAATGCTATGGGTCCTTTCAAAGTAGAGGAAACCTTTCATAACCAGAGGCACGCACTTGACCTTGTGCAGCCCGATGAAAATTCGGAGTCCGGATTTGTTACTGGATTACCTCAAGAAGATATTTGTTGTTAGGTTATGATACATATGACAATTCATAAATCATGCGGAAAAACCATTTAGCCAGGAATACATATTATTTACACATAATCATATAGCATAGTTTAGATGCATACTCTTTGTTGCGTGCCTTCCCTAGCTGCGCCCGAACCGAACAAGAACAAGTCTTTAGGACTCCAAGTGTCGTCCCTCCGTAGATAGTCCACAGCACGTCCGGATCCGCCTTAAGATTGACCAACTAGAATCGCCCTTAAGGTACTAATAATTTCGGCACTTTTAGGCAAGGTATGTGACTGAATTTTTCTCTCAAAAACTCACTTTGAATACTTGAAAACTCGTTATAAATTGTGAACCCAGGCCACATATTTATAGGGGTATGGAAAGAGAATTGGAATCCTATTAGGATACGAATTAATTAAATTAGAATCCTAATGAAACTCTTATTTAATTAATTTATCAAATAGGATTAGGAATTTAATCATTAAACGAATCCTGTACGTTTTAGGTTTCGTATGTGAACACAAACACACGCACGCACAGCAGCCTACGAGGGGCCCCATGCGCGCGCGCGCACAGCCCGAGCAACGCAGCCCACGACTGCCGCAGCCTTGGGCGCGCGCTGGGCCTGCCTTGCGGTGGGCCTGGCGCAGCCTTGGGCTGGCGTGTGGTGGCGCGCGTTTCCTTGCTGGGCGTGGGCCTGGCTTCGTGCTGGGCCTTCGTCTAGCAAGCTCGTCCGATGCTAATTCGTACGACGCGCTTCCGATTAATTTTCCGATTCCGGAATTCATTTCCGATACGAACAATATTTAACATTTCCGATTCCGGAATTAATTTCCTTTTCGAACAAATATTTAATATTTCCGTTTTCGGAATTATTTTCCGATTCCGATAATATTTCCGATTCAGACAATATTTCCGTTTCCGGCAATATTTCCGATTCCGGCAATATTTCTATTTCCGATAATATTTCCCGATACGTACCATGTTTCCGTTTCCGGCAACATCTACGACTTGGATAATATTTATATTTCCGATACGATCCATATTTCCGTTTCCGGCAATATCATCGTTTCCGGAGTATTCATTTCTTGCCTGTGACGATCTCAGCTCCCACTGAAACCAAGATCCGTCGATTCCGAATATCCATAGATGGAGTATTTAATGCCATTAAATACTTGATCCGTTTACGTACTATTTGTGTGACCCTACGGGTTCAGTCAAGAGTAAGCTGTGGATTAATATCATTAATTCCACTTGAACTGAAGCGGCCTCTAGCTAGGCATTCAGCTCACTTGATCTCACTGAATTATTAACTTGTTAATTAATACTGAACCGCATTTATTAGACTTAACATTGAATGCATACTTGGACCAAGGGCATTATTTCCTTCAGTCTCCCACTTGTCCTTAGGGACAAGTGTGCATTTCCTAATTCCTTTGTCGCTCGATGCTTGCTCTTGAACATAAGGTAAGAGTTGTCATCCTTATTATGTCCAGAGGTGTTCCTCGGTTTCAGAGTTCAACTGATGAAATAAACAGATAATCATAGCCTATGATTCATCCGAGCACGGCCATGCATTTCACAGTTTCTAGCTCTCCGAGTGGCCTTGTACAACTTTTAAGCATCTCATCCCGATTTATGGGAGGACAATCCCAATCTTGCGATCTTGAGATTAGACTTCGTTTGATAGGTGATTACCTGAGCGTTGCCTTTATAGCCTCCTTTTACGGTGCGACGGTTGGTCAACGTCAAAGTAACCAGTTCTCAAACAAGTAATCTCAAATCACTCAGGTATTGAGGATTTAGTGTCTAATAATTTTAATGAAATTTACTTATGACAGATTTTCATCTCTTACAGTAAAGTTTCATAGGTCTTGTCCGATACTAGTCTTCACAAAGCAAGTATCTATGCAAATGATGATGACATTGCCATGTCCACATAGTTCAAGAAACAGAACTACTAGTCATCTTGCATTCTAATCGTCTAACGTTTTCTATGCGTCCAATTTTATAGAAAACTCCGACTAGGGACCATTTTCAACCTTTGACATTCAAGTTCACTTGATAGACATTTCTTAGTCACAGGACTGGTCCTGACAGTCTATCTTGAATATATCGTCAAATTGAAGGGACTCATCATTTAATAAACCACAAATTAAATGGAAAAATGAATTCTTTTCATTTATTGTGAATGATTAACCAATAATGTTTTACAAAGATTTAAACTCTAAAACTTTAAAACATTAAACAGAGACATCAAAGCCATTCTCCAATATGCTTGATTCCCATAGCTGCAGTGTGCGAGTTGTGCTTCGCCTGCGGCAGAGGTTTAGTCAATGGATCTAATATGTTGTCATCAGTTCCAATTTTGCTTATCTCGACTTCTTTTCTTTCAACGAACTCTCGTAGAAGGTGAAATCTACGAAGTACATGCTTGACTCTCTGGTGGTGTCTAGGCTCCTTTGCCTGTGCAATAGCTCCGTTATTATCACAATACAGGGCTATTGGTCCTTTAATGGAGGGGACTACACCAAGTTCACCTATGAACTTCCTTAGCCATATAGCTTCCTTTGCTGCTTCATGTGCAGCAATGTACTCCGCTTCAGTTGTAGAATCCGCAATGGTGCTTTGCTTAGCACTTTTCCAGCTTACTTCTCCTCCGTTGAGGCAGAAGACAAACCCAGACTGTGATCTGAAATCATCTTTGTCGGTTTGGAAACTTGCGTCCGTATAGCCTTTAACAATTAATTCATCATCTCCACCATAGACCAGGAAGTCATCTTTGTGCCTTTTCAGGTACTTCAGAATATTCTTGGCAGCAGTCCAATGCGCCTCTCCTGGGTCTGACTGGTATCTGCTCGTAGCACTGAGTGCGTACGCAACATCCGGGCGTGTACATATCATAGCATATATTATTGAACCAATCAATGATGCATATGGAATCCCATTCATTCGTCTACGCTCATCAAGTGTTTTTGGGCACTGATTCTTGCTTAGAGTCATTCCATGAGACATGGGTAGGTAGCCTCGCTTGGAGTCCGCCATCTTGAACCTATCAAGCACCTTATTGATATAAGTGCTTTGACTAAGTCCAATCATCTTTTAGATCTATCTCTGTAAATCTTGATCCCCAATATGTACTGTGCTTCTCCTAGATCTTTCATCGAAAAACATTTCCCAAGCCAAATCTTGACAGAGTTCAACATAGGAATGTCATTTCCGATAAGTAATATGTCGTCGACATATAGTACTAGGAAAGCAATTTTGCTCCCACTTACCTTCTTGTATACACAAGATTCGTCTGCGTTCTTGATGAAACCAAAGTCACTGACTGCTTCATCAAAACGTATATTCCAGCTCCTGGATGCCTGCTTCAATCCGTAGATTGACTTCTTTAGCTTGCATACCTTTTTAGCATTCTTTGGATCCTCAAAACCTTCAGGTTGTGTCATAAACACAGTTTCTGTTAAAACGCCGTTTAAGAAAGCAGTTTTGACATCCATCTGCCATATTTCGTAATCGTAATATGCAGCGATTGCTAACATTATCCGAATAGACTTCAGCATTGCAACTGGTGAAAAGGTTTCATCGTAATCCACACCGTGGACTTGCCTGTAACCTTTTGCAACCAATCTAGCTTTGAAAACTTCAAGTTTCCCATCCTTGTCCTTTTTCAGTTTGAAAACCCATTTGCTTCCAATGGCTTGGTAGCCATCTGGCAAATCGACCAAATCCCATACTTGGTTTTCAGACATGGAGTCTAATTCAGATTGCATGGCTTCTTGCCATTGCTTGGAGCTAGGGCTCGTCATAGCTTGTTTGTAAGTCGCAGGTTCATCACTTTCAAGTAATAGAACGTCATAGCTCTCGTTCGTCAAAATACCTAAGTACCTTTCCGGTTGAGATCTATATCTTTGCGATCTACGCGGGGTAACATTTCTAGTTTGACCATGATTCTCACCAGATTCTTCTAAAGATCTCTGAGTTTCATCTTGAATGTCATCTTGAGCATTCTCTAGAGTTTGTTGTTCGACTCGAATTTCTTTGAGGTCTACTTTTCTCCCACTTGTCATTTTGGAAATGTGATCTTTCTCCAAAAAGACACCATCTCGAGCAACAAACACCTTGTTCTCAGATGTATTGTAGAAGTAATACCCCTTTGTTTCCTATGGATATCCCACAAGGATACATTTGGAGGCTTTCCAAACCATAATTCGTATGGAGTCTTTTCGACAGCTTTAGACGGAGCTCTATTTATAGTGAGTGCAGCTGTATTTAGTGCATGTCCCCAAAATTCTAATGGAAGTTTGGCCTGACCCATCATTGACCTGACCATGTCTAGCAAGGTTCTTTTCCTCCGTTCCGACACACCGTTCCATTGTGGTGTTCCAGGAGGAGTCAATTCTGATAGAATTCCACATTCTTTCAGATGGTCATCAAATTCATAGCTCAGATATTCACCGCCTCTATCAGACCGCAGTGCCTTAATCTTCTTACCTAATTGATTCTCTACTTCACTCTGAAATTCCTTGAATTTGTCAAAGGATTCAGACTTATGCTTCATTAGGTAGACATAACCATACCTACTGAAGTCATCAGTGAAAGTGATAAAGTAGCTGAAACCACCTCTAGCATTTGTACTCATTGGTCCACATACATCTGTATGGATTAAACCCAATAGTTCATTTTCTCTTTCTCCAACTTTAGAGAAAGGTTGCTTTGTCATTTTGCCAAGTAAACATGATTCGCATTTACCATAATCCTCTAAGTCAAATGGTTCTAGAATTCCTTCCTTTTGAAGTCTTTCTAAGCGTTTCAAGTTTATATGGCCTAATCGACAATGCCACAGATAGGTGAGATCTGAATCATCCTTTTTGGCCTTTTTGGTATTTATGTTATATACTTGTTTGTCGTGATCTAATAAATAAAGTCCATTGACTAATCTAGCAGATCCATAAAACATCTCTTTAAAATAAAACGAACAACTATTGTCTTTTATTGAAAAGGAAAATCCCTTAGCATCTAAGCAAGAAACTGAAATGATGTTTTTAGTAAGACTTGGAACATGGAAACATTCTTCCAGTTCCAAAACTAGCCCGGAGGGCAACGACAAATAGTAAGTTCCTACAGCTAATGCAGCAATCCGTGCTCCATTTCCCACTCGTAGGTCGACTTCACCCTTGCTTAACTTTCTACTTCTTCTTAGTCCCTGTGGATTGGAACATAAGTGTGAGCCACAACCTGTATCTAATACCCAAGAAGTTGAATTAGCAAGTATACAGTCTATAACGAAAATACCTGAAGATGGAAGGACTGTTCCGTTCTTCTGATCTTCCTTTAGCTTCAAGCAATCTCTCTTCCAATGCCCCTTCTTCTTGCAGTAGAAGCATTCGGATTCAGAAGTGGGTTGACTGACCTTCCTCTTTACAGATTTGGCGCCAGTTTGCTTAGTTGAGCTGGCCTTGTTGCCACCTTTCTTAGCATTCCTCTTCTTTCCAGATTTCTTGAACTTGCCCCCACGCACCATAAGCACATCCTGCTTATCACTTTTGAGCGTCTTTTCAGCGGTCTTCAGCATACCGTGAAGCTCAGTGAGCGTTTTGTCCAGACTATTCATACTGTAGTTCAGTTTGAACTGATCATACCCGCTATGAAGAGAATGGAGGATGGTGTCTATAGCCATTTCCTGAGAAAATTGATGATCCAGCCGACTCATATTCTCAATGAGTCCAATCATTTTGAGAACATGTGGACTTACGGGCTCGCCTTTCTTAAGCTTGGTCTCAAGAATTTGCCTATGAGTCTCGAATCTTTCGACTCGAGCCAGATCTTGGAACATGTTCTTCAACTCACTGATGATTGTGAAAGCATCTGAGTTGATGAACGTTTTCTGCAGATCCGCACTCATGGTGGCGAGCGTTAGACATTTCACATCCTTGTTGGCATCAATCCAACGATTGAGGGCTGCCTGAGTGACCCCGTCGCCTGCGGCTTCGGGCATCGCCTCTTCTAGGACATACTCCTTTTCTTCCTGCATAAGAACTATTTGCAAGTTCCTTTGCCAGTCAAGGAAGTTTTTCCCGTTCAACTTCTCCTTTTCGAGAATTGATCGAATGTTGAATGAATTGTTGTTTGCCATATTAAAAACTACAATTGAAAAGAATAAACAAATAAATAACCATTCACAGTTTCTCTTAATAAACTCAAATTCTAGCATACATGCATAATTCAATGTTTATTAAGCATTTTATTCAAGTTATGTGTTCCGGCAGGTGTGAATAAAATGATTCCAAGATCCTAAAATCATTGAAGAACTAAGCACAGTTTGTCGACTTAATCCTAAAACATCTTAGGTAAGCAAAAGCCTTTTGCTAATAGTCTAGAAACTATTCTTGGTTGATAGGTACGTCTAAGAACTTATTAGGTAAACCTATCGATTTTGCCACGACATAAAAGGACTCCTTACTTATATCTTGAGTTTCACCAAAACTAACATGTACTCACAATAATTTGTGTACCTTGCCCCTTTAGGACCAATAAGTAACACCTCGCTGAGCGAAAACTATACTAGATTGATGTAAAGGATATCCAAGCAAGTGTATATTTTGGCATGGCACCTTTTAACTCAATTTTTAAGTTTGGAACTTAAGGCTCTTACTATGTTGGTTAGATTTTAAGTGAACTAAAATCCTTAATCATGCAACATAATCAAGCTTTGATCTCATGCATTTTAAGACATATTTAAAAGCAATAAATAACTTAAAACATGCATAAGATAAATGTGATCTAGTATGGCCCGACTTCATCTTGAAGCTTCAACTTCAAAGTCCTTTTGAAAATCTCCGTGGGAGGCACCATTTTCTTCAAATAGGATAAGCTATAATTAAAACTAATTACAACTATTTGATGGTACGCAGACCATATTTGAATTTGAAAAACGACTTTGATACTTTAGACCAATTACATTCAAATTAATGGTACGCAGACCATATTTTCTATCCTATTTGGGCCATACTAGTCACTTCATAACCTGCAAACAGTACATATACAATATATACCATTCACCCATTCATTATCATGAATGGCCCACATAGCTGGTTAGTAAAACACATTATGCATCACGTAAACATTTGCAGCAATTAATCAAGGGCACCAATAATCTACCAATTATTCAGTCCTTATTAATTCTAATCAAGTTGTTTTAACCTTAAGGATTTGTAGACCTAATCAAGAGTTTATGACTAAAAGGGCTCCCACTTAAACCAATAAATTCATATGCTTTACTAATTTTAAACATAAAAATGTATTTCTAGTCTAACCGAAACATACAAATTTAATTAAAATTTAAAGCTCATATAAATTTATAATTGAATCCAAAAAGTTTAATTTAATTTCAGTCGTATTTAAATTAATTCATGATTTTAATTTTAGTAAAATAATTAGAATAAATAAAATTTATTATAATTACAATATTCAAAATTAAAATCCAAGAAAATAATTTAAATTATTAATTTTAAAATTAATTAAAATTATGTAAACTGAAAATTTCAAATTAAACATTCAAAACGATCTAATCGCAACGCAAACACCCTACGCATCGCACGCCCATGGGCCACACGCACATAGCCATCGCTGGCCATGTGCGCGCAGCCCATGCGCTCGTCGCATAGCTGCTGCTTCTACCCTTCGCAAGCCATCGCGCGAGCTGGTGCTCGCTGCGCGCGCGCCAACGCTCGATGCACGCGAGCATGTGCTCGCTGCGCGCGCGCCAGCGCTCGATGCACGCGAGCCATCGCTCGCTGCATTCGCTCGCTAGCGCTCGCTGCACGCGGGCCAGCGCTCGCTTCGTGCACTCGCCAGCGCATGTTGTGCGCGCTCGCTAGCGCTCGCTTGGTGCGAGCCAGCGCTCGCTGCGCGCGACATCGACGCTGGGCGCAACACTCGTGGCACGCGAGCTTGCGCACCCTGCGCGCGAGGCTGCGCGCGCTTGCGCGAGGCAGTGCGCGTTGTGGCGCAGCTCGCTTGCTGCCCACACGCGACTGCCGTGCCTTGCCTTCGCCCATGCCCATTCGTCCATTGCTCATAGCCCACGACACAAGGCAGGGCTGCTGCCTTGTGCTCGTGCACCATGCCCTTGCTCATTGCATTCGTGCCGCATGGGCGACGAGCTCCCTTGCTCGTCGTCACATGCCCGCACTATACAACACCCCTTAAGGGTAACACGTAGCGTCCATTGCTTTGTGCGTGCAAGTTATATGAACGAATCGCATAAAATTTAAAAAAATTTATATTTAAAATTAATGACAAATTAATAAATTAATATTAATTTCATAATTTTAGGGCGAAAAATCAAAAATTTATTATTCAATTGATTTCCGATTAACATGGATTCAAGTCTAGGTCATAAAAATTTAAAATTTAACATAAATTTACAATTTTTATGGTGGTTTTTAATCATAGGTATCTAATTAAATTATAATCAATTATGAAAATCAAATTAATTCTAAATTATTCTAATTTTCAACAAATTAATCATAATTACAAATTAGATTGCATAATTAACAAGGCTAGGCATTCAAACTTGTTAAACATATACAGTAGGTCAATAAAAAATTCAAGATTTATCAACAAGAATCGCAAATATTTAATTTAACATCTTAAATTTACGAAATTTTGCATTCGAAAAACTAAAACCTTCTAAAAGTCATAGTTAGGCTTCGAATTTGAGAATTCTGGGTTCGGCAGAAAAATATTAATTTTGTCAAAATTTTAGAATGCCTTTTACATGCGGAATTGACACAAAAATCACTCGATTTGGATGAGTAACGAAGAAACTGCCGAAAAACTGCGTACGTATAATTTAATAAACGCAATTTGCAATTAATTAACAATTACGAAAATTAATCACCCCTTTTAATTCTTGCAAATTTGTAATATTTAACCATGTTCATGCAATTTAGATTATGAAAATAATAAGAGGCTCGTGATACCACTGTTAGGTTATGATACATATGACAATTCATAAATCATGCGGAAAAACCATTTAGCCAGGAATACATATTATTTACACATAATCATATAGCATAGTTTAGATGCATACTCTTTGTTGCGTGCCTTCCCTAGCTGCGCCCGAACCGAACAAGAACAAGTCTTTAGGACTCCAAGTGTCGTCCCTCCGTAGATAGTCCACAGCACGTCCGGATCCGCCTTAAGATTGACCAACTAGAATCGCCCTTAAGGTACTAATAATTTCGGCACTTTTAGGCAAGGTATGTGACTGAATTTTTCTCTCAAAAACTCACTTTGAATACTTGAAAACTCGTTATAAATTGTGAACCCAGGCCACATATTTATAGGGGTATGGAAAGAGAATTGGAATCCTATTAGGATACGAATTAATTAAATTAGAATCCTAATGAAACTCTTATTTAATTAATTTATCAAATAGGATTAGGAATTTAATCATTAAACGAATCCTGTACGTTTTAGGTTTCGTATGTGAACACAAACACACGCGCGCACAGCAACCCACGAGGGGCCCCATGCGCGCGCGCGCACAGCCCGAGCAACGCAGCCCACGACTGCCGCAGCCTTGGGCGCGCGCTGGGCCTGCCTTGCGGTGGGCCTGGCGCAGCCTTGGGCTGGCGTGTTGTGGCGCGCGTTTCCTTGCTGGACCTGGGCCTGGCTTCCTGCTGGGCCTTCGTCTAGCAAGCTCGTCCGATGCTAATTCGTACGACGCGCTTCCGATTAATTTTCCGATTCCGGAATTCATTTCCGATACGAACAATATTTAACATTTCCGATTCCGGAATTAATTTCCGTTTCGAACAAATATTTAATATTTCCGTTTCCGGAATTATTTTCCGATTCCGATAATATTTCCGATTCAGACAATATTTCCGTTTCCGGCAATATTTCCGATTCCGGCAATATTTCTATTTCCCGATACGTACCATGTTTCCGTTTCCGGCAACATCTACGACTTGGATAATATTTATATTTCCTATACGATCCATATTTCCGTTTCCGGCAATATCATCGTTTCCGGAGTATTCATTTCTTGCCTGTGACGATCTCAGCTCCCACTGAAACCAAGATCCGTCGATTCCGAATATCCATAGATGGAGTATTTAATGCCATTAAATACTTGATCCGTTTACGTACTATTTGTGTGACCCTACGGGTTCAGTCAAGAGTAAGCTGTGGATTAATATCATTAATTCCACTTGAACTGAAGCGGCCTCTAGCTAGGCATTCAGCTCACTTGATCTCACTGAATTATTAACTTGTTAATTAATACTGAACCGCATTTATTAGACTTAACATTGAATGCATACTTGGACCAAGGGCATTATTTCCTTCATTTGTGGGATGTGGGCCAGTGATGATGAAGACATATACCATGATATATCCCCCTACTAAGAACATCTATGATGATGAATGTCAAGAAATCGTGAACGCCAATTGGTACTTGGACACGTACAGATCCTAGTCCAACCGATGATAAGCGCCCTTCCTCGCTTCCACCAACCACTCCCCATCGATCGCTCGATTCGTCGGACCGGCAATCCCAGATTTGTCATGCAAGATAGACGCAAGTTTGCCCTCGGGATCTGCCTCCTCGAAAAGTCGAGGAAAGAAAGAACGGATGGGAAAACGGCCAATAATGCCAGCCCCTCGGCTCGACTCAGCACGAACCTCCTCCTCAAAACTCTCCCCAACATCGGCCCCTTGGGAAATTTCCCTCGGCCTCTCCAGAGAAACCCTATCCTCTTCTCCCTCACTAGAAGAGGAGACCACTGCAGACTTCTTCTTCCATCCACCCCCGACCATGGTCGAACACCCTAAATCTAGGTTTCGAAGAACAGAGAAGAGGGGAAAAGTACGGAAAGGAAAGAAAACTGTAAACAAATTACCTTCCCCGAAGCGGATTTCGCCGACAAATCGATCGGTGCAAAGTCCCGAAGTAAATTCCCAGTGAATTTGCGAAAATCTGAAGAAACTCGCAGGGAAAGATCGCCGGAATTCTGAGAAGTTTTGAGAGATTAAAGTGGTTAAAGTTGAAATGATGGGTTGGGTCGAGTATTTATAGAGAACTCTCCAAAAAACCGCCCAACTTCCACTTTCAATTCATTCCACAAGATCTAAACAAAACTGAAGAACCATTCGACACTTGTCATCAATGCATGAATTCAAAACCACCTTTTTGAATAAAGAGGTGGGACTTTTGGACTTCTGATATATTGATACCCACCCATTCAATCCTGAATGGACCGAGTCTGGGGGCATGTTGTTTCACTAGTGGAAAAAACCCCTGTTGTAGTCCCCTTGTTGAGGGGGGCATACATAAGCGCGCCTCAATAGCTACTTAGTCAACGCGGGTCAAATATTTTACTAACAGGTTGAGGCGGGCTTTTGTGGTGTTCGCTTCTACAGAAGCTGTTGAAGGGGGCTTTCTTAGCCCGCCTCAATAGAAAGAAGCTGTTGAAGGGGGCTTTTAATTGCCCGCCTCAATAGGGTCTTTCTGTTGAAGGGGGCCTTCATTTGCCTGCCTCAATAGGCACACATTAAATTTAAATCAAAACCACCGCCAAACAGATAAGCTAGCTGCGACATCTCTTCCAAACTGGTAGTCGTACTTCACATCTCTTCCAACGCAAACTCATACTGTGACATTTTTGTATCCGTTGAGAAGATCATCAAGAAAAGCGCCGGAAACTCAATCAAATTTCCGATCAACTCAAGCAATTTTCTTAAGTAAGCTTCAATTTCTTCTTAAATCTGTTTAACTTGTTTTCATTTTTTACAATTTTTGTTTGGATTTACTGTCAAATTTGCGAATCGATGACTAAATTTCTGTAGAAGTTTAGTGGAAATAGAATAGTTTCTTCATATTTGTTTGTAGAAATCTTGACAATTTTTTGATGCTGTTGTTTGAAATCTGCAATTGCGAAAAATTGGGGATTAGGGTTTTTCGGCAATATTTTTGTTCTGTCTATGTTCTTAGTTAGTATACGGTCCTTTAATTTTGGGATGTAATCTAAACCTTAAAAAATGATTGGTGATTAGCGCTTCCTAAACTTCAAATGTTAAACAAGAATTTAGTTTTTCCCCCTTTCCAAGAGGGGTTTTGGTAAATGCAGTGGATTATTGTTTCTATTGTTCTTAATAGATGGAAATTAGATGCATAGAGGCTATCTATTGATGTTCTTCACACTCGGTTCTTCACCGGAGCTTACTGTTATTGGTATGCTTATTCAAGAAGTAAGCTCATACTTCTGTGAAATTTTTGTCTTCATTAAGAGTGAACTTAATTTGGTATTTTGGGATTGTTTAGGGATTAACCGCCCCTTTTGGTAGATGGTAAGAAATCTCAGTAATGTGCATTGATTTACATGATGTAAAGTAGGCATTAGGCAACTAGTTATGTTCTCAATAATATACATATAGTCTTGGACTTAATTATCAAAAAAATGGCTGGATTTCTATGTTTGTTGCATTTTCTTGGTGCAGTGGATTGTTGTCCTTCTGTATCTTCCTTGTGCTTGTTTAATTGAAGTAGCTACCACGAAAGGCGAAGATATTAGAATGATTCTTGCTAGTCAAGTCCATGTTTGTGTAATCTAATTGTATCACTGGATAATTTTCTTGTAGTTCTTGAACATCAGTGAATTGATTCCATTTACTTAACATCAATGACGTAAACAAGGAAACTATCTTGGCAATATACACATAGTTTAGGACTCTATTGTCAAAAATATGCTGTATGTCTTTCTGTATCTGCCTTATGCTTGTTTAGTTGAAGTTACCAGAAAGCCAATATATTAGGATTATTCTTGCTAGTTAAGTCCATGTGTGTGTGTAATATGATTGTGTTGGTTGATTTCATTGCAGTTCATAAACATCAGTGAACTGATTCTGTCCATGATCTTCTCAACTGGATTATTTACTTCAAGATTTCTTATTGGACCTGTATTGTGCTTGAAAGAAGGTAGTCAGAGTTTGAGGATATCGCTAGATTGATCTGATTTTAGCTGAATGAATATGAAGTAAACCGAATTAACCCGAACAGAACCCAATCCAAGTGAATACGTTGCCTTTTTTCTGCTACCCTGTTAGTGTTTCAAAGTGTAGTCTCCCAATTCCGCTAACCTAATGTGCAAATGGGTTTATTTACACTGAATGCGGGTTTCGTAACTAATTTAAAACCTAAACATGAGCATCGCTGGGATCTATTGATTGAGTACTGGAGGATGGTTTTTACTGATATTTTATCTTTGGATAAGATTGCATCATTAGAGAACAAAGATCTTATGCCAAGCTAGTTTATACTTAAATCGATTTTAGTTTATTCCTGTGAAATCTTATGTGAAGCTAATAAATGTTAATGTTGACACATATTCCTGTTTTGTTTGGTTTTAAAATTGAGATTAGGTCTTACCATTTTTCTGATGTATAGTTCTTGTGTCAAAATTAAGAATTTGTGGCTTGATTTATCTAATTCTGTGTAAAACCTTGTGTTATTAGAAATGAGTCGTCGTTGGATGTACGGTGACCATACTACGGTGGAATACTTGAGTGGGGTTGAGGAGTTCCTTAGATGTGCTTTAGCACACCAACGGAATACGAAAGCCGCAAAGATCTATTGTCCTTGCCGTGATTGTAACAATGTAAGGCGGTTAGGTGATATTGATGAAATTGAGGATCATTTATTTCGTCGTGGGTTTAAGCAAGATTACCATGTCTGGTTTTGGCATGGTGAGAAAATACTTGATCGTCCAAGTTCTAGTGTGAATGAATTTGATGTTCTGGCAGAGAGTGATGAGAGTGATGAGAGTGATTCTGATATTTCTGAGAATAATGAGATGGATGATGATGAGCAAGAAGATAATGAAATAAATGAAATGATGGATGCGGTGAAAGATCACTTGAATGGACGACCTCACATACTCGAGCAGGTATTAAAGGCTGCTGAGACGCCTTTGTACCCTGGGTGTACAAAATTCAAATTGTTAGAATGTGTGGCATCACTTTCCAACTTGAAAGCGGAGAGTGGTTGGACCGAAGAAAGTTTCACGAAATTATTGAAACGACTAGGTCTTTGGTTTCCCGATGGCAATGACATTCCCACCTCTGCCTATTATGCCAACAAATTGACGAATCCCTTAGGCTTAGAGGCCGTCAAGATAGATGCTTGCCCAAATGATTGTATTCTTTACCAAAAAGAGTATGAAAATTTGGATAAGTGTCCAACGTGTTCTATGTCGCGTTACAAGCGTAAAGGGGCCAATTAAGCTAAGAGGGGACCGCCCGCCAAGGTATTGTGGTATCTTCCGATCATACCTAGGTTTGAGCGCTTGTTCTCCGTAAAGAAGAATGCTAAGTATCTGAGGTGGCATGCGGAAGGGAGGAAGAAAGATGAATTCCTTAGACATCCGGCTGATTCTCCTCAATGGAGAACTATTGATAAGAAGTATCCTGAATTTGGCAAGGAGGTTAGAAATCTGAGACTTGCTCTATGTACAGATGGGATGAATCCATACGGCTATCTGAGTAGTCAGCATAGCACTTGGCCGGTTCTTCTTGCAATTTACAATCCTCCTCCATGGTTGTGTATGAAACGCAAGTATATCATGTTGTCACTCCTCATCTCAGGGCCTAAGCAGCCAGGACATGATATAGATGTGTATCTCGCTCCACTCATAGATGATTTGAAATTGTTGTGGAATGAAGGTGTTCCAATGTTCGATGCTCACACCAACTCAAACTTTACATTGCGGGCAATGGTTTTCTGTACCATAAATGATTTTCCGGCCTATGGAAACTTGTCTGGGTACAAAACCAAAGGAGAACAAGCATGCCCTATATGTGAAGAGGACATGAAGCCCACACGGTTGGATCATTTCAAGAAAAATATCTACCCAGATTTCAGGAAGCACCTTAGTCGATATCATCCTTATCGTAAGAAGAAGAAGGAATTCAATGGGTTCACCGAGGAAGGAGTAGCTCGTACACCTTTGACAGGATCACAAGTTTATGAACGTATCAAAAATGTTGAAACCAAATACGGTAAGTGCTTCAAGTCCAAGTCTAAAAAGGGTGTTTTATGGAAGAAAGTGTCTCCATTATGGGATCTTCCCTACTGGAAAGATTTGTCGGTTAGGCATTGTCTCGATGTAATGCACATTGAGAAAAATGTGTGCGATGCTATCATCGGGACTTTGCTAAACATACCAGGAAAGACCAAGGACAATGAGAATGTGCGGAAAGATATGAAAAAGAAGAATATTCGACCAGATTTGTGGCCTGTTAAAAAAAAGGATGGTACAAAGACCTTTCTGCCTCCAGCGTGTTACACAATGTCGAGAAAGGAGAAGAAGAAGTTTTGTGAGTGCTTACATGGCATTAAGGTTCCCTCGGGATATTCGTCGAATGTTAAGCGCCTAGTGTCTCTCTCGGACCTTAGGTTGATTGGTATGAAGTCTCATGATTGTCATGCACTGATTAATGTATTTTTGCCAATTGCACTTCGTGGGATATTGCCGAAACACGTGAGACATGTTATAACAAAACTTTGTTTGTTTTTCAATTCCATATGTGCTAAGGTGATTGATCCGGAGACTTTGGATGCTTTGCACAATGATGTTGTTGAAACTCTATGTCGATTTGAAATGTATTTTCCGCCTTCTTTCTTTGATATAATGGTGCATTTGATTGTCCATTTAGTTCGCGAAGTCAAGTTATGTGGTCCGGTGTTCTTAAGATGGATGTATCCTTTTGAGAGATTTTTTAAGACTTTAAAGGACAAAGCAAGGAATCCGGCTAATCCAGAGGGTAGTATCATTCGGGGAGTCCTTAAAGAAGAGATTTCTGGATATCTAGCTGAGTTTTTGTCAAGCCTTGAACCAATAGGACTTCCAAAATCTCGACATGTTGGTAGGCTCGCAGGGGAGGGAGTAATTGGTAAAAATGTGATATCTCCTCCATCGGAGAGGAAGAAGAAGGCACATCTTTGTGTGTTGCAGCATCTTACAGAGGTTCATCCTTATTTAGAAAAGCATCTGCTTGAATTGCAACATTGTAATCCTAAGTTGAAGGAAAGAGCGTTGATGCGGGAACATAATCGCACATTTATTGAATGGTTTAAGAAGGAAGTTGGAAAGAAACAAGACCATGATGTTTCTGATACGATCAAGTGGTTATCTCGAGGTCCTCGACTATGTGTTCGATCTTTTGAAGGATATGATATCAATGGGTTCACATTCTACACTAGAAGGCAAGATGAAAAGAGTGTAGTGCAAAATAGTGGAGTAAAGGTTGTGGCATCATCTAGGGTCTATGCAAGCGCTAAGGATAAAAGGCCGGTTGATTCAACACAATCATATTATGGTGTTATCGAAGAAATATGGGAGCTTGATTATACCTATTTTGTGATCCCTGTTTTTCGGTGTCAGTGGGCTAACAACCAAAATGGTGTGAAGCGAGATGAAATTTTCCCGGGTTTAACCTTGGTGAACTTTGATCGACTAAGTGACAGTGACGAGCCATTCATTCTAGCATCACTAGCTAAGCAAGTTTTTTATGTGGTTGACAATATTGATCCTAGATGGCGTGTTGTTGCCCAAGGAAAAAGACATATTTTGGGTATTGATGATGTTGTAGATGAAGATGAGTATGATGAGTATGATGACACACCTCCGTTACCAATGGTTGTTCAACCATTGCCAGAAGAGGAGGATGCAAATAATACTAATCATATGCGTACAGATCATACGGAAGGAATATGGGTTACGAATCGTAATTGAAACATACATGTGTAAGTTCGGGCTTCACTTCTGATGCATTGTTGAAGTTTTTGACTTTGTTCTTTCTATTCATATCTGAAAGCCTGTGCGCCTTGGAATTTTTGTTATCTTGCCTACTTAAATTTGAATAGTGAAGGATACTTGTGGATATTAATTCATATTTTTTTTCTAAAAATTCAACCCCAATCAATTGCCATTTGTATTGTGAAGAGGAATTGCAGTGATAGTCTCCTACTTTATCCCTCCTATTTAAGTTACTGAGAGTCTGATACTTCTAATAACTTGACTAACTTTATCTGGTTTTTTCACACAGGTGTAAACTTGGTGAATGTCGTATCCTCTTATGTGAGCCAGGTTCCAAGCACAGGTTGCAGAAATTGCAGTTGAATTTTCCTAGGTTAGTTTTCAGTACATTTTGTCTAATAATATCAATTACCTGTTCTTGTTTGCATGGCTTTGTGATTGGTAACTTAGTTTCTGATGTTTGCTTTCTGGTGGTTGATGATGGATAAGTACATAAAAACCGTTTTGAAGATGAATTTGTTTACAATTTGATACTTTGCTTACAGTATGGTGTAATTTACATGTTTGAAGGTGAAGATTTGAACTCCAGAATCATCAAATTAGACCAGGAATAGAAATCTGAGTGATGTCTAGAAACTGTCCTGTTCCTGAAGTTTCAAAACTTACAAAATTTGTAACTTGTGTCATCCATAACCAGAAAAGCAGCATGAAGTACTGTTTTAGCTTCTCAGTTCTTTCCAATGCAACTGAAATTAAAGAGGCTGATCAGTTATTTCCAATGCAACTGAAATTCATCAAAATAAACAGAGATTCTTTGGCCAATTGCACTAATCAACTCAGTGAAGTACTGTTTTAGCTTCTCAGTGCACTGATCAGTTCTGTTCTGTGCACTGATCTGCACTGCCCAGATCAGAACTGTGCAGATCAGTGGACAAAACTGATCAGAACTGTGCAGTTATGTGCACTGATCTGCACAGCTCAGATCAGAACTGTGCAGATCAGTGCACAGAACTGGTCAGTTCTGATCAGTTCTGTGCACTGATCTGCACAGCTCAGATCAGAACTGTGCAGATCAGTGCACAGAACTGGTCAGTTCTGATCAGTTCTGTGCACTGATCTGCACAGCTCAGATCAGAACTGTGCAGATCAGTGCACAGAACTGGTCAGTTCTGATCAGTTCTGTGCACTGATTTGCACAGCTCAGATCAGAACTGTGCAGATCAGTGCACAAAACTGGTCAGTTCTGATCAGTTCTGTGCACTGATCTGCACAGCTCAGATCAGAAATGTGCAGATCAGTGCACAAAACTGGTCAGTTCTGATCAGTTCTGTGCATTGATCTGCATAGTTCAGATCAGAACTGTGCAGATCAGTGCACAGAACTGGTCAGTTCTGATCAGTTCTGTGCATTGATCTGCACAGTTCTGATCTGAGCTGTGCAGACCAGTGCGTAGAACTGGTGAGTTATGATTTTTTTTTTGGGTTGTTTTTTTAGGTGAGGTTTGATTTGGGATTGTTTTGCATGTTAGGTGTAATACCATAAGGCCATTATTTTAGGTATAGCTTTGTAAATGGCCAATTGTAGCATTTTGCCCTTAATATAAAAAACGGATTTTTCATGAAATGCCCCCGAGGTTTGCTTTAATGCACCAAATACCCCTAAACTTTTCAGAATGCACCAAATACCCCCGAGGTTTTAAAAAATAACACAAAATGCCCTTAATGAGCATTTTCCGTCCATTCCGTTAAGTATTCGTTAATATTTTTTATTTTTTTTGTTTTCCTTTTTTTTCTTTCTCTTTCCGTTTCTTTGTTCTGTCTCCTTCTTCTTCCTTCTTCCTTCTTCCCAGGGAGTCTGCAAACCAATCCTCCAAACTTCATCATCTCTGCTCCTTTCTCTCTCCCTCTGCTAGTCCTCCAAATCCATCATCTTTGCTCTTTTCTCTCTCCTCCTTCCAAATCTGTGAACTCTATCGCCACCCACAACCACCGAGGAACCCTTCATCTTCTCTTCTCCTTTTCTTTCTTAAATCCAGAAAATCAACCTTTACATCCCAGAAAAATCAGCAAAAAATCAACGATTATATCACCAAAAACATTCGCAACAAGATCTCAAAAAAAACCCTCTAATTCAAAGCTAAACCCCGAAAAAATCGTAGCAATCTCGTCCACGGATTCTAGGCGTTTGTGGTGGTTCTGGGAGCCATTTGGGTCTCCTCACCATAGTCTTTCCCTCTCTCCAAATTTGATTTATTTTGATGGTTTTGATGCTTTGTGATTTATCTGGATTTTCAATTTGTTTGCGGTTTGCAACAATTTAGATTTTCTTGCAATAATTTGGGTTTGAAATAATCTGGGTTTGCAATAGATTGTAGAGATAGTGGTGGTGGTGGAAGAAGAAAAAGACTGATTTTGGTTGGTTTTAATGGTTGGGTTTTGTGATGATAATGATGGTGAAGAACATGAGAGAGAAATTGGGCGAGAATGAGAAGGAAAAAGGGCGGGGTAAAATGACGTGGTGAAGACGAATTTGCAGAACCAAGCACCACCATCAAAGCAATATCTGAATTTGCAGGAAGTTTTTTGGGAGATGATGGTGGCGTGGTGAAGAAGAATGAAGAAGCAAGCAACTTCATATTTTTGGGTCAATTTGTTTTTGTTTTTTTTGTTTTTTTAATAGTTAATTAGATTTTTAGGGGCTTAATTTTTTTAGATAATAGTTACTTAATTTTTTAGGGGTTTAATTGATTTAATTAGGTGCTAATATTAGGATTAGTAGAGAAAATTGTTGAGGAAGGGTAAAAAAGTAAATTCACGCTAACGGAGACTTAACGGAATGGACGGAAAATGCTCATTAAGGGGATTTTGTGTTATTTTTTAAAACCTCGGGGGTATTTGGTGCATTCTGGAAAGTTTAGGGGTATTTGGTGCATTAAAGCAAACCTCGGGGGTATTTCATGAAAAATCCGTATAAAAAAACAAGACATAATGTATACACAACCTACCCGTTGTCTACTTGCCCATGACTTCATTTTGCTAACCACAACTAAATAACTATTTATAAGCTTCTCCAATTCTTCAAGAGCAGTGTCACAAAAAGAAAAAAAGAAAAAAAAAACTCCTCAAATAGATAAGAAACTTGTGGAACAGATTAATATGGGAATACAGAGAGAGAATAACTAATAAAGATTGGTAACATATCCCACAGTATAACAAAATGCAACTCTTACCATTTGATGGTTGCAATATTGCGAGCAAGAAGAGAGCCGCCACCTTGACATATATTGAATTTTATCACTCCACGAGAACTGCAAGTAGCACAAGGAATATTTCCCTTTCCGTTGCATTGCAAGCAACTGTATAATTGGCATGCATGTGTGAATAAAACCAGTACGCAGATAAAACTAATAAAGATTATTTTTCACCAAAATGATTATTTTCTTTGAAAAGCAATTTATATAACACTTACATTGTGTCAGACCCGTCTCAATGAGCAATTAAACCCCTTCCATGACAGGAAGGGCATGGGGTCATCTGCTTTTCTTTGTAATAACCAGGTTCTTGATCGGCATTGCATGTTGGACAAGGTGTATCTCCTCGACCGTCACAACCTGCAAGATAATTTATTGTATGATCACTTAGTGTCATTTATCATTTTAACTTATGCTATGATCATTTAAATTTTTGTTATGATCTCCAGAAAAGGTGGACATATACCAGGGCACTTCTCGATGGCTTCTGAATGTGGAACTTTAATTTTTGTTTCTTTCTCCGGGGTGAATAGAACAGGGAACTGAGACCTCAGGTCCAATTCCCAGACTCCAAGTTCAGGCCCATATCAGAACTGTGCAGATCAGTGGACAAAACTGATCAGAACTGTGCAGTTATGTGCACTGATCTGCACAGCTCAGATCAGAACTGTGCAGATCAGTGCACAGAACTGGTCAGTTCTGATCAGTTCTGTGCACTGATCTGCACAGCTCAGATCAGAACTGTGCAGATCAGTGCACAGAACTGGTCAGTTCTGATCAGTTCTGTGCACTGATCTGCACAGCTCAGATCAGAACTGTGCAGATCAGTGCACAGAACTGGTCAGTTCTGATCAGTTCTATGCACTGATCTGCACACCTCAGATCAGAACTGTGCAGATCAGTGCACAGAACTGGTCAGTTCTGATCAGTTCTGTGCACTGATCTGCACAGCTCATATCAGAACTGTGCAGATCAGTGCACAAAACTGGTCAGTTCTGATCAGTTCTGTGCATTGATCTGCACAGTTCTGATCTGAGCTGTGCAGATCAGTGCGTAGAACTGGTGAGTTATGATTTTTTTTTGGGTTGTTTTTTTAGGTGAGGTTTGATTTGGGATTGTTTTGCATGTTAGGTGTAATACCATAAGGCCATTATTTTAGGTATAGCTTTGTAAATGGCCAATTGTAGCATTTTGCCCTTAATATAAAAAAACAAGACATAATGTATACACAACCTACCCGTTGTCTACTTGCCCATGAATTTGTTTTGTAGGCAGACTTTCATAAGGACCTGTTGAGGGGGGCATTTAAGAAGTGAGCCTCAACAGAGGAGGCTGTTGAGGCGGGCTTCTTAAATGCCCCCCTCAACAGGTCCTTATTTTTCGCGTTTCTGTAGAGGTTGTTGAGGCGGGCTTTTGAAAGCCCCCACAACAGATCACCTGTTGAGGCGAACAAAGCCCGCCTCAACAGATCACTGAGCTGTTGAAGCTACGTCTGTCGCAGCGGGCCTTGTTCGCCTCAATAAACCCAAAATGCCCCCCTCAACAGGTATTTTTTTCACTAGTGTTTGGGCTCCCAATTGGGCCAACAGCCCAAAAGCCCAATGGCTCCAAACAACAACATTCAAGCCACTTTACCCCTTTAAAGTCTATTCATCCATCAACAAGGCCCAATGCCCAACAAGTAATAAATGACCTATGGGGCATTTACTATACAAACACTATAAATAAGCCGTCAAGACTCACACATCAACGTACGTCCAATTTATCGCCTTAAGACTACTCTCTAGAGAACTCTCTATAGAATCCGAGTATCGTTCTTAATTAGGCATCGGAGGGGCTTTCCTCGGAATACCCCCGAGACCAGTTACAATGTTCATTGTGCAGGTAAATTCGAACACAACTCATTCAAGCAAACAAGATCTTCCACATCAACAAATAGGGCCTTCAATCGAAGTCCATTGTTTTAACATCGGAACAGGTAGGAGTACATGTCGGTAACCCCATCCTTGCTTGCCGTCCAAATAACCTTTGTTAACCAAGCTTGTCTTTTATCAAAGTCAAACCTCGGCCCATCGGGTTGAGTAATTAGTCTTCAAAAGAATTGGCATCGTAATTGCTCATTTGCTTGAGATTAAGACGTGAAAGTGAAAAAGTCAAGCTAAATAATAATTTTCTTGTACATACGTACATATGGTACAATAAAATTTTAATATGTGACATGATGATGAGCCAATGACCTTTCACTCATAGACTTATTTTCTTCTACGGAGTAGTGGAGTACTACGAACAAAAAAGGCCAAAAGAATATTAATACAAAGTAAATATGTTCAAGTTTCAAGACTTTCAAGTTTCAACCCATGCACCATAATCTCCCCTTATAAATAGTACGTGTGTATGTTAGCTTGGAGTTTATCAACTTTCACTCACTCGGGCAGTACAATATATATATAGTCTGTCAACTTACAAAATTTGCAAAGAAATTAACCTAGCTACCTCAGCTTCTCCAAAAGAGCTCATTTTTGCTTATACAAAAACTATGGTGTCGTTGCCACCTGCTACAGCGGGTAACAATGTTAACAATAAAACTAGCCTTGTAGCTCGCTTATTGTCTTGGCTTAAAGACACGCTGAAGAAGTTAAACAGAAATGTCGATAGAATAACAACAATCACAAAAAAGTTGGCTATGGATGATCCGAGAAGGGTTATTCATTCCATGAAAGTGGGATTAGCACTAACCTTGGTGTCTTTGTTCTACTATTTACAACCCCTTTATGATAGCTTTGGTGATTCTGGTACGTGGGCTGTTGTAACCGTGGTTGTTCTTTCTGAATTCACTGTTGGTAAGTATAGTATACGAACGATATATACCACTTTTGGGTAATTTCAATAATGGTTTAATTAATTAATTTATTTAGCTACTTAGCTGTAATAATTGTAAAGTAGGTCCACCCAACAAAACAAAGAAAATTAAAAATAAAATTTGGCTTCCACTTTCCATGATCAATCATCACGACCATATTCACATGTACTAGTAAGGAGTATTACGTATTACCTCCATTTTTTAAAGTTCTTTATACTTTGGAAAATGTGTTCAAAGTATAAAAATTTTGACCACAAATTCTCACTATTATATACATCAAAACATTATATGTGAGATATTGTTAGATTGATCTCGGTATATATTTTCAGAATATCAAATGTTTATAATTTTTCACGTACGAAATTGGATATATTAGTAGTTAAATATTGCATTGGAGTTCGTGCAAATAGTAACTGTAAAGATCTTTTTGAAACGGAGGTAGTATGTCATTAACTTTAATCGGGTTTCAACTAAATTTATAACAAATAAATTTAATTAGTGTCTATAAATGCTTACATTCAGCATTCAATGTTATTACGTCGCAGGGGCAACTTTAGGTAAGGGATTAAATAGAGTAATGGCTACGTTAACCGCAGCTGGATTAACAGTTGGGACACATCACTTGGCTATTCTTTGTAACAAGGTTGGAGAAGCTGTTGTTATTGGATTATTTGTCTTCATCATTGGTAAACATTCTTTCATTCATGCATGTTTCTAGTCATTCAAGTTATAATTAACTAATTATATGAAATTGGTTGTTTAAATTGCAGGCGCAACTTCAACATTTTTACGATTTTTCCCAATAATAAAGGCGCAATATGATAATGGATTATTGATATTCATATTGACGTATAGTTTTATAACCATATCAGGGTATCGTGGAGAGACAAATATCATAGAAACGGCACACATGAGATTATCAACCATTGTAATTGGTGCATTAATTTGTTTGCTAATTAATATCTTTATCTTTCCTGTTTGGGCTGGTGAAGAGCTTCATAATTCAGTTGCTCTTAACATGGAAAAACTTGCTCACTTCTTAGAAGGTACGTCCCTACATTCCATCTAGCTAGCTGGTGGTCAATCACCAATTATAACGTAACATTCTTCGACCAATGAAGTCTTGACCTAGTGGTTAATACCGAAAGCCTGTGTACAATAGGTCTCGGATTGAAATTCCCTAACCCAATTTGTAATTTATTTGCACTTGTGCCTCATTTGCACCAAAAATAACGTAACATTCTTGAAGTTTATTCTCAAAAAAAGGCATGTCTATTACGGAGTACTTTATTATATTAAAATAGATACACTAGGAATGTCACTTATCATTTCCGGGTGCAAAACTTTCCCGCCAATAAACCTCTTTCCTAAAAAATAAATCACTTTATTTTATTTTAATTGCTCTCCCTTTTATATAGACGAGTTACGTGCAGTGTGGAAAAAAAATTGGATTATAAAGTATGATAATAATAGATGATTTGGTAATATTTTAGTCAAACATCATATCAATAACACAAAACATTTTTACTCCATATTGGTCAAATTAGCATATTAAGGATGTAGAATATTTTGGTGAAATTAGCATATTAAGCATGTCGAATATTTTGGTCAAATTAGCATATTAAACATATAAAATATGTAATACGGGACGGAAATTGCAAATTGATGATTAAATGAGTATGTTGAAGATTTATTAATTACTACCTCCGTTTCAAAATTATTTTTACACTTTCCGTTTTAGTATGTTTAATAATGTTCTTTACATTTTGCTTTATTATATTTTTGGACATGAAAATTTACTACCTTATCCTTCTTACATACCCACAATCTATTAATTACATTATACTAAAACAGACACCAAGAATGACACGTGTCATTTCCTGGTGTAAAATTTTCCAAATTTTTTTGTGTAAGACCGCATAACGGTTAGACAACTTTTTTGGTACTAACTAAACTAGTTCAAAACATAACTAAAAGTAATAAAATCATAACTAATTGAATAACAAAATAGTTAAGGTAAAAAAAAAATTATGAGTCGAATAGTTATTATTTTTGAACAAACTTATTATTAACTAAAACTCATAAAATCTTAACTAATTGATCTTATTGTTTAACTAATCAGTTTCATTGTTTAACTAATTGGTTCAATGCTTAATTAATTAGTTCGGTTGCATAACTAATTGGTTTCGTTGCTTAACTAATTGAAGTTCATACTTAACTAATTGGTTTCAGTGATTAACTAATTAGTTTAAGTGCATAACTAATTCGTTCCATTGCATAAATGTGGTATAATCGTTAAGCCGTCTTTCCTAAAAGTTTGTAAAAAAAAATTCCGCCCAAAAGATATTTTCCTAAAAAATCTCTACTTTTTATTATTTGTTTCATATTCTTTTTTATTTACTGCTTATGTATGGAAAAAATATTTATTTATAGATTATTGAAATAATATATGTTACATAATAAGAATTTGCTAAAAATGATTTTTTGTTAATATTTTAATCAAATCTTTATATTAATAATGAAAAATATATTTACTCTATATTTTGGTCAAACCAACATATTAATATATCGAATATTTTGGTCAAATTAGCATATAAAACATATAAAATGTGTAATACGTAGAACGAAAATTGCATACTCCGTACTCCTTATTATGTACTGTAGTAGATGATTAAATTAGTATATGTTCTAAATTTATTAATTATGCAATAAATGCAATGAGAAAAATATTTCATTCAAATATATTATATATAAAAAATTAGTCAACTAATTTTAAATCTTTGTGCATACACGGGACCTAATCTAGTATATACAATTTTCACCCACTTTCTCTTACTTTATTCATATTTTCTTTCACCCACCCACTTTCTTATACATTTTTCTTAATTTTTTATATTCAACCAACTTACCACTTTTGTCTTAATATTTGTGCAAATAATAACCTTAAAAATCTTTATGAAACGAAAGTAGTATATATTAGCTTTAGGAGATAAATATTTTCAATTAAATATTTTTTCAAAGACATGACCAAATAATTATTTTTGGATATCGTGCTGTACGGGACATAATCTAATTAATTAATTATAATATAAATGCATGTCAATTACACTGATGTGACTAGAGAATATTTTCAGGACTTGGAGCTTTATGTGTGAAGCTAACAAAAGTTGAAGATAATTCCAAGGATGAGAATAAATCATCTTCTCAAGCCTATAAAAGTGTTCTGAATTCCAAACATATGGAGGAAATGTTGGTACGGTGTGAATGCATATTTCCAATGGTCCCATTTTACTAATACTATTCCATAATTATAGTCTTATTTTTCTAGTCGAGCGTCTCAAAGTTATAGTCCATGTACTCCTTCTGTATTTAATTAAAGGATACACTTTTTATAATCGGATGTATTTAATTAAAAAAAAACTTCCTATTTTTAGCATGTCATGATCCCCGATTAAACTGTATCTTTTAATTAAATACGAAGGGAGTACTATATTTCACTTTTTTTAAAACCCGTGTTTTTAGTCAGTAAAATATGACAAATTATCTTGCAAGTTTTGCCACCATAGTGAACTCATTATGGCATATTCTTCAGGCAAATTTGGCGAGGTGGGAGCCCCGACATGGCCATTTTATGTACCGTCATCCATGGAATCAATATATCAAGTTAGGAGGTCTCACAAGGCAATGTGCCTACAAAATTGATTCTCTAAATGCCTATTTTAACCATGACGGTGAGGTATGCGTAATTGAAACTTACTCCCATAATTTAGGATGTACAAAACACCTTTTATTGAAATGAAAATGGATCCATCTAATAAAAGCAACACATTTTTAATTACAAGAGTTATGTAGGAAAAGTGATGTCATATGTATGTTAAGAGGTTAGAACGATGTGAAAGCTAATCGATTAATTATCTAGTTTAGGGTCCGTTCGGCATCATTTTTTGTTTCCAGTTTTCTGTTTTTTACAAAACTAAAAAACCAAAATATGAAAACCACAAAAAATAGTTTCCTGTGTTTTGTTGTCAGTTTTCAAAATTAACATGATTACCGATTATTTTTTAGTTCATTATTCAATCTAAATCATATGACTTACAAAACTAAAAAACCAAAGCTAGTTAATTAGTTTTTCATTTCTTTTAATAACATTACATCTTCAATACAAGTAGGGTTTAAAATTCTTTATATATATAAATCTCGGCCAATTTTGATACAGATATCACAAAGCTTTGAAGAAGAAATGAGAGAAGCATGCACCAAAATAAGCTTGGAATCGAGCAAAACTTTGAAAGAGCTAGGATCATGCCTTAGGGCAATGACATATCCTTCCTCTTTAGTGAATGCTCACATTTTGAGGTCAAAAGAGGCTATGGAAAGCCTCAAAACTTACATAAAATCAACCTCCTTAAACTCGGACGACCAGTTACTACAAATGGTACCAATTGTAACCATAGCTTTTCTGCTGATAGATATAGTCGATTACACTGAGAAAATTGCAGCATCTTCCAATGATCTTGCAGCCCTAGCAAATTTCGACATGGTCAAGGTTATCAAGTCCAGTGTAATAGTATACCCGGAAGTATCATTTAATGAAGCTATAGAACAAGTTTCTGGAGTTGATTGTTCTCGCATTCTGATTGTAGATACTGACTGATTTACACCTATCACTTCAAATTCAGACTACAACTCAATAATATATGTCTTAGTTTAATGGTGGTTAATTATTACAATGGCTAGAGTTCGTTTTAATTAAATAAGTATATGTATTATTGGACCTTGTTCGATACTTATAGAAGAACGTTTCCCGCAAGTATAGAGAACACTTTTTGTAGTTCCCTGTTATTTGAGAAAAAAATAAAATACCAAACGCCTATAATGATACCCGTTATTTGAGAAAAATTTCAATTAATTCCGAGTTCATTAGATGGAGCAATTAATTGAAAAAGTTTCCAAATTTAACGATTTAATTCATTAATTAACAAAAATGTCCAAAAACTTGAACTCCGGGCCTGTTTTTTAGATTATGTTCTCACGAATTGATCTTAAAACGCCGTTTCCAATAAGATTAGGGTCAGAAAAATCTAATTTCCGAGAATTAATTTCTACGACTTATCCAATAACCCAGAAAAATTCAAACAATTCACGAAAATATTCAGAAAAATTCGACAATAATCACAAACATATAAAACATGCTAATAAGTACTTTGAATACATGTAGCTCATGATAGCACTATAGGGGTTTACAGTTAAATATAAAACATAATAGCGGAATAACCCCAAAGCCATGAAGCATGTATAAAGTACAGATTAAGCAATACTTACATCTGTAGCGTGTTTTCCCTAGTTCAATGAATCACGAACACAAACAAGAACTCCAGATGTCGTTCCTCTACTTGGTTCACCGACACGTTCAGATCCGTCTTGAGATCGATGGCTTAGAAGTCACTCAAGATTGTTTGCTTTTGGGAAGAACACTTCTAACGGGAGGCACACGGAGATTTTAGGTTTTCTCTATGTTTAGGTTAGAAACAGATTAGGTTAAAGTGTATTGAAAAACATATATAAGGGTGGATTAGTGTTATATATAACCTTTCGGTTATAACACCAACCGGCCAAGGCACAAGGCCAAGACCGACCAACACTTACTCGCAAGCCCATACGCGCACAGCCACACAGGCGCTGGGCCTTGGGCCGTGCTGTGTGTGCTGTTGCTGATCCGCGCGCGCCTAGCCGAAGGATTTTTGCCTTGCTCGTTGCGCGCTGGCGCGCTGCTGCGTCTGATGGGCCTTGCGCGCTTGGTTCGTCGGGCCAGCAGCGTTGCCTTCTCGTATTCGCGTCCAATGCCTTACGGCGATTGTTTATCGTATAGTACTTGACAATTCATCGTCGTACGATACGATTATTCGTTTCGCCTAGCTTACGAATATACTCAATACGATATACGATTCCGATCCAACGTCATATCGTATATTTATGTTTTTCCGAACTATATTCCTGAAAAGTTAATAAATGAATTTCCGATTCATTTAATCCGATGATCTGTTACATGCCAATGGTGTGACCTTATAGGTTCAGTGAAGAGTAAGCTGTGAGCCTAATATAGATTAGAACTCACTGATCGGAAGCATTGCTCCAGCCAGCTGTTCCGATCACTTGATCTCACTGAATTAATTGTTCGTAATTAATCTGAACCTTGGTATTAGACTAATGCACATTGGTTGAAGGACATATTTTCTTCAGTCTCCCACTTGTCATTCAGATGTTTCAAAGGTCTAAAAAGGCACTATATATACCCCTTATGGGACAAGGTAAAATGGGTCATTCTCTAACCCTAGAAAAGCCACCATATTCTCTCTCTCTCTCTCTCTCTCTCTCTCTCTCTCTCCCCCTCCCAAAATACTCTCAATTATACATCAATTGTATTGACTTGAGCGTTGGAGGCTTTGCCTCAGGGATCCCCCCTCGACCCAGAGTTCATCTTATAGGCACTGTACGCGGCCGAAACTCAAGACACCAAGGACGCTCATACCATCATCATGACATCGTTTCATACCCGAAACAATATATATTTAAGAATGTCGACTATTTTAGGTCGTTGATAAAATTTTCCAAGGGTTATACTCAAAATGAGAGGTTAAATTTGGTTTATAACTGATAGTCTAATAGGAACACGCACAAGAGGGGGGGGGGGTGAATTGTTTTCGGAACTAGAGTGAGTTCCTTTGCTTTTAAGGTAATATAAAGAACTGAAAAAGACAGAAACGAATGTTGCTCAATTTGAGGAAACTTCTTGACACTAATCAAGAAGAGAAAACCTCAAAACCCTTTTTATATTAAAATAATTCCTCGATTACAATAATATAACAACTTGAGTTCCACTCAATCTCAAGTATCTCACAGTAATCTGCTCTGATTACTCTCTATTCTTTTCCTCTCTTTCACGACTTTAACTCAAAAGCCTTTACGAGATTACTCAATCTCTACTCAATCAGATTACAATTTTGTTTTGAAAACTCTAGTTAATAATAAAGCTCTTCTGATATTTGTGGAACTTAGGAACTTGAATATTGCTAGGACACAAATCAATTTTATAAACTCTTTTGAAAGCGTTTTTCTAGATTGGAAAGTAGGTAGAATATTTGTGTAATTTTACCAGAAGGAAAACCACTCTTTATATAGAGATGATCCTTAGGGTTAGTTCCCTTCAAATCTCAACTACCCCCACTCCTACAAACTTGGTCTCCACGATCCATGACTTGTGGATCAAGGGAAGACCACTTCCTTTAAAACGGTTTTTTAGAGAAAATCATGGTTTAGATTTTGTCAACCACTAAAAGATTTGTGAAATTATTTACTGAAATCAAATCAGATATTTAGGAGAAGTTTTAGGGAAAGTAAAACTGTTTTAACAGAAAGGATAAAAACAGATTTCATTAAAGAAAATAAAACGACACTTTATTTATGTAATTTTCCCTTAAAACTAGCTGTTAAATATTTTGATAAAATCTTAATAAATATTAAATCAAGCATCCTAGTTCCACAATGTATCTTTATAGCTGTTATTATTTTACACAGAAATCTAAGAGTATTTAACTACCTAGGTTCGTGTTTTGCTCTTTTACTGGAGCTACAAGTCAGCAGCTGCAATGGTTCCTTCTCTGGAACAGGTGAGTTCCTCTAAAGGGACAGAGGAACTCATCACATGAAAACTTCATCCTCCTTTGCTTTGTTGTTCCTCTGTTGTGTATTAGCTTGGAGTTCCTAGCTTTGCGCATTCCACCTCAGGAATATCAGCAGCCATCTCAAGTTCCTCTCTGGAACAGAAACACTTTACTTGTAGACACAACAGAAACTTTAATCAGGAAGTTTGCTATTTGTCATCAACCAAAATCAGGGTCAACAATATTCCCCCTTTTTGGTGATGACAACATCCGCAAACTTTTTATCATAAGAGATTAAATCACATGGAGTTGATGAAGTGTGGATAGTAACAAAAATAAACAAGATAATAAAATTGAAAGCAAAAAAAAAAAAATTTACCCTTACAGTGGATAGAACATGAAGAGTCCGAGTGTCAAACAAAGTTTGATCTCCTTAAGAAGTTTGCTCAGTGATCTTCCCCCTGTTGACATTAACAAAAAGAGCAATGCAGATACATATATTCCAAACACAGTGCCCTACGATCAACGTTTGGCAAGTCAAGCTAGCCTCAAAGTATTGTACCTGCTTACACAACATAATAATCCGAGAAGCAACAACCATATAAACAGCAATATGTAGATTTTCAACCAAGCAAGTTTGAAAAATTTAAGCAAAAAGGGAGGATTCCCATTGTTTAGTTATACAAAACCAAAAAAAATTGTTCCATAACAGCAGTTAATATAAAAGATATGAAGGGTTGTTTAGGCTTGGTTAGGAGAATCTGAGGCAGCAGTTTCTTCCACCACAACTTCCTCAAAGGATTCAAGGTTGTTGATTTTCTGCAGAATCTCAGTGCGAGTGGTGTTGGCTTGATCAGCATATTGTTGGAGGTTGGTTTGGAGTGTTTGAACTGCATTGACCAAGGTGTTCAATTGTGTCTGCATTTGTTGAACTCGAAGGTTAGATCCCTCCTGTAGTGCATTTAAGCGCATCACTGAATCCTGGAGCTCCTGGAATTTTTCAGCAGTAACTGGTGGTGTTCCAAACCCAGAGGAACCAGTGAAACCAGCAAAACCACCCAGAGAGCCTGGAGTTTTAGTAGAAACAGCTTGAAGAACAGGAGTGGTTCCAGTTCCTTTGGTGAAAGGAACAGACGCAGGTTTCTTAGGAACTGGTGATTTGGTCCTAAGAATCTTTGTCAGTTCCTGTTTGTCCTGTGGAACTGGCTTAGTTCCTGTGTCCTCTTCCTCCTCTTCTTCACAGGTGATATCCATATAAACAGGTGGAGCAGGAACTTTGCAAGGTCTGGTAGCAATTCTCATACTTTTTCTATGACCCCTCTTAGGAACACTCTTTGTTTTTAATGACACAGTTTCCTCCAAGCTAGGAACTTCAGGTTCTACCTCCCTTTTTCCAGAGAAACTTAACACTTTATCCACTACAACCAACTTCAGATTTCTTAGGAATTTTTCTTGAATAATTTGAGAAGGGGTTAGGGGTTGGGATTCATAGGAACTCAGGTCAACTGCGAAGTTGTTGAATATGGCAGTGAGTAGGGAACCATACCCAATTTTGTATTTACCAGAAATGCAGTGGGCTAGGTGTTTGATCATGATGGCTGGAAAATTGATTGGAACATCAAACTCAAGGCAGTAGATTAGACATGCATCATAAAAACTGACATCGTCCCTCTTTTGAGTCCTAGGAACTACCCCCCTCCAGACAAGGTTGAAAAGCAATTTGTGGAGTGGTGAAAGAAGATTGTGGTTAGTGATAGATGATTCTTTGAGATTTCCCCCTATGTTTGCCACAATTTGATTACTATCAACTTCATTTATTGTGATTGTGGTTTTCTTTTTCACATATTCCTCAAAACCCTCATTGGGTACACCAAACAGATTGGACAAATAAGTTGCATCAAAAGAAATTTGAGTTCCATTTACAATGCTGGAAACAACCCCATCTTTGCACTCGAAATGATCACAGAATTCATTGACAGCTAAGGGATAGATTGGTAGTCTTGCATGTATATCAAAGAGGCTTACCCATTGTTGGTGATCAAGAATCCCAACGAGCTATTCCAATTTTTCCGATTTGCACCACACATAGTTGATCGCAAATCCACCAGTGAGACCCTTTTCCAGTTCCTCTAGCTTCTCTGTTTCCCCCTGAGTTTCAGCCTCCTGTTCCTCAGACTTGTCGATTTTTTGTCTCTTGGTTCTTGAGGAAGATCGACGGCCAGGTGGTGGAGTGGGACTTTGGGTTTCCATTGGTTGGTCGGTCCAATCGCCGTAGGTGAGGGCGAGTACAGGGGGTGGTTGAATTTGGAGTGGTGATGGTGATTTGGTTGGTGATTGAGCGGGTGAGGTTTCCATCGGAATCGGAGAGTTAGGGTTTCTTTTTCTTTTGAGTTGGAGGAATTTGATGGTGTGATTTGAGGTGCTCATGGTTTTAGGCGTTTTATAGGTGTGGGGAATTTAAGAGGTTAAGTGGGAGAAACCGTGTGGAAGATGAGGGAATTTGAGTAAGGGGAATGGATGGAAGGTGAAGTGTTTCTTTTATATTGCTGATTTGATTTGGAACGAAAAAATAGGATTTTGTTTATTTAAAAATTTAAAATCGTAACAACTTTTTTAAAAAAAATAATAAAAATTGCTTGGTTAATTTTCTAATATTTACTGATTTGTTAGGGAGTTGCTTACCTGGCTTAAGTGTTGAGTGAGTCGATCTTTTACGATGGTAAGCTTCAACTGTGTTTGCACACGAAAATTGTGTTTGAAATAATCAGTATCATACACCATTGTTGTTGTCTTTGTCTTCAGAGGAACTTCACTTTTGCATTTATCTTATTTTGATCATTCCGAGTTCCATCCTCATTTTCTCATGTTTCTCCTTGTTTAAGGGCTTAGTCAAAATATCAGCAATTTGATAATCAGTTTGACAAAAATCTAATTTAATTAAACCTTTCTCAACATTGTCTTTAAGGAAGTGGTGTCTAATGTGAATGTGTTTGACCCGGGAATGATGAACCGGATCTTTTGAAATACAGATAGCGCTAGTGTTATCACAAAATATAGGAACACAATCATAGATAATACCAAAATCTCTTAACTGTTGTTTTATCCATAGAATTTGTGAGCAACAAGCTGCAGCAGCTACATACTCAGCTTCAGCTGTGGATAGAGCAACAGTGTTCTGTTTCTTGGAACCCCAAGAAACCATGCATGGACCTAGGAACTGTACCATACCTGATGTGCTTTTTCTGTTTACTAGGTCACCTGCATAATCAGCATCAGCATATCCTTTTAGCTCGAATGATCCACTTCTTGGATAGAATAGGCATAGATCATCAGTTCCTTTGAGATATCTAAGTATTCTTTTTACAGCAGTTAAGTGAGACTCCTTTGGATTGGATTGGAATCTTGCACATAGTCCTACACTAAAAGAAATGTCAGGTCTACTAGCAGTTAAGTATAAGAGTGATCCAATCATACCTCTATATTTCGTTTGATTTATACTCTTCCCATTAGGATCTGTGTCTAATCTGGTGGCAGTTCCCATGGGAGTGTGATTTACTTTTGCAGAATCTAGCTCATATTTCTTTAGGAGTTCCTTCACATATTTTTGCTGGTGGATCATGATTCCTTCTTCTATTTGTTTGATTTGTAGACCAAGGAAAAAGTTGAGTTCCCCCATCATGCTCATTTCAAATTCACTGCTCATTAGATTTGCAAATTCCTTGCACAGATTTTCATTAGTTGCCCCAAATAATATATCATCTACATAAATCTGAACAACTAATAAGTCAGTTCCTTTTGATTTTAGAAACAAAGTTTTATCTATTCTACCTCTTTTAAAATTATTTTCTAAAAGGAACTTTGAAAGTCTTTCATACCAAGACCTAGGAGCTTGTTTTAGTCCATAGAGTGCTTTGTCTAATTTGTATATGTGGTTTGGAAATTCAGGATTTTCAAATCCAGGGGGTTGTTCCACATATACATCTTCTTCTAGGAACCCATTTAAAAAGGCACACTTAACATCCATTTGATAAAGTTTAAAACCCATAAATGCAGCAAAGGCAATTAAAATTCTAATGGCTTCTAGTCTAGCAACAGGAGCAAAGGTTTCTTCGAAGTCAATACCTTCTTGTTGATTATAACCTTTAACTACTAACCTTGCTTTGTTCCTTATGATTGTTGCATGTTCATCCTTTTTGTTCCGGAACACCCATTTCAGTCCTATCACCTTTTGATGTTTTGGCTTGGGTTCCATGTGCCATACCTTGTTTCTTTTGAATTCATTCAGCTCTTCTTGCATAGCAATTATCCAGTCAGCATCTTCCAAGGCTTCATTGTGGTTCCTTGGTTCAATCATGGAGAGGAATGCGTGAGTTGCACAGAAGTTCCTTAGTTGGGATCTCGTCTGAGTTCCTTTTCTAATATCACTCATAATGAGTTCTATTGGATGGGAACTCTGATGCTTCCAAGGTTTGGGTTGAAATTGTGCAACTGGTGTTGTAGTAGCTCCTTCTGTTCCTTCTGTGATCTCAGTTCCTTGTTGTGAGCCATAGAGTTCCTCGGGTTCAGATGCTGTTTCAGGTTCTTCTGGAACTGGACCTTCTGGTTGTTCCTCTTGAATTGGAACTTGTTGATTCTGTTGAACTGTTTCTTTAGCTGTTTGTTTGATTGGATGAACCTCTTCATCATTATCTGAGATACGGGACAAACCAATTTCGAAACTTTCTTGTTCCTGTGCTGCATCAAATTTGTTAGATTCATCAAAAATTATGTGAACACTTTCTTCTACACACATTGTCCTTTTATTATATACTCTGTAGGCTTTGCTATTTAAGGCATAACCTAGGAACACTGCTTCATCACTTCTTTCATCAAACTTTCCCAAGTTTCTTTTGCCATTGTTGTGAACAAAGCATTTACAACCAAAAGCTCTAAAATAAGAGATGTTGGGTTTTGTACCTTTTAGTAGCTCATAGGGAGTTTTGTTTAGGATAGCTCGAATCATAACTCTATTTATAATATAACAAGCTGTGTTAACTGCTTCAGCCCAGAAGTTCCTAGGTAAGGAACTGGCTATTAACATGGTTCTTGCCATGTCTTCTAAGGTTCTATTTTTCCTCTCAACAACTCCATTTTGTTGTGGAGTTCTGGGAGCTGAGAAATTGTGGTCCATACCTTGTTCCTTGCAGTATTCATCGAATTTGTAGTTTTCAAATTCTGTTCCATGATCAGATCTAATGTGGATCAGTTGATGACCTGTAGTTTTCTGGATTTTCTTTGAAAATGCAACAAACTCATCAAACGTTTCGTCTTTGCTTGTTAGAAATATGACCCAAGTAAAACGGGAGTAATCATCAACAATAACCAAAACATATTTCTTCCCACTTCTGCTTTGAATTCTCATTGGGCCACACAAGTCCATATGGATGAGTTCTAAAGGTTTTGTGGTGCTTACCAATTTCTTAGGCTTAAAGGAACTTCGGACATGCTTGCCTTTTGCACATGCATCACACACTTTATCATTTAGAAACTTGATTGAGGGGAGTCCTCGAACTAGTTCCTTTGATCTTAGTTTGTCAAGCAGTGAGAAACTAGCATGTCCAAACCTCCGGTGCCATAATAGGGAATCTTCTTCAAAGGCACTGAGGCAGGTTAAATTGTTCCTGGGAACTGTATTGAGATCCACAGAATATGTGTTCCCTTTACGAGTTCCTTCCAAGATAACCTTCCCAGTGTGATTATTAATGATTTGACAATTTTCAGAAGTAAAACTTACAGAGTTTCCTTTGTCACAAAATTGTGAAATACTTAGTAGACTGTGCATTAAACCCTCGACTAAAAATACATTTTCAATTGCATAGGAACTTGACCTTCCGACTTTTCCAATTCCGACAATTTCTCCTTTCATGTTGTCTCCAAAGGTCACAGTTCCTCCATTGTAGGCTTCTAGCGAGAGGAATTTTGATTTGTCTCCTGTCATGTGTTTGGAACACCCGCTGTCGAGATACCACGAGCTGTTCCTCTTCACTAGAACCTGTAAAGAAATCAAAGATTAGTTACAGGAACTCGAGTTTCCTCGAGTTCCTTTTCAACTACAATGTCTGACTTCTTAACCCACTTTTTCTTTACATAATCTATGTTTCTTTGATCTAGTTCCTTCATTTTAGAGCATTCAGTGCTTACATGATTTCCACTGCCACACGAGAAACAGACTTTTACACTAGGGAGTTCCACATACTTTTTCTTATGATTGGTTTTGTGATTGTAACCTAGACCTTCTGTTCTCTTGGATTGAGCATTCTCAATCCACTTGGGGGGAACTTTAGGTGGATGTTTCTGTGCCCTAGCCATGGCCAATTCCCTCTCTAGTTTCTCTTTCTGTTCCTTTGTGGTTATCAGATCTTTGTTCAACCTTTCTAAGTCGATGTTGAACACTCCCATTTTAATCTCCAGGGACTTTGTGGGATCTAAACTTAGGTTAAACATCTTATATTGACTGAGTTGCACTTGTAGAAGTATGTTCTCATTTCTAATTTTCTCAAAAGACTCATTAATGGAGGTATTTCTATCTAGCAACTCAAAGAACCTGCCTTGAACATCAGATCTAATGTTGTTCAAGTAATTTATGTGATCTTTACTGAGTTCCAAGGCTCTATCACTTTGTGCTTTTAAAATACTTAGCTTTTTATAATCATCTAGAGTTTCTAGCAATAGTTCAATTAGTTTTGACTTTGAGAGACACTGAAGAGTGGAGGAACTTACTTCTTCTGATGGAACTTGTTCAGTTCCTTCTGTTCTTGCCATAAGACAAAGATTTGCAGTTTCTTCATTTGGTTGTTCCTCATCATCTTCTGAATCAGTTTCTTCGCCCCATGCAGCTATCATAGCCTTTTTGAAGTTAGGCTTGTTGAAGGTGGATTTATTGTAGCGTTCCTTGACCTGTTCCTTTCCTTTTCTTTTGTCATTTTCCCACTGAGGGCACTCACGAATTTGGTGATCAGTTTCTCCACATTTGAAGCAACCTTGCTCAGTTTTGGAACTGACAGTTTTCCTTGTAAAGTTCCTTCCTTTCTGGTTGCCAGGTTTGAAGTTCCTGTAGAGTTTTCTCATTCTTCTGACCAGCATAGCAGCCTCCTCTTCATCTGGTTCAGAATCATCGAGTTCCTCAGCTTTTAGAGCAAGCCCTCGGTTTCTGGAGCTCTCGGGAACAGCAGCTCCAAGATGCAGTTCATGAGTCATCAAGGAACCAGCAAGTTGTTCAATGTTGAATTTTCTGAAATCCTTGGTCTCAAACAGTGCTGTGACCTTTGTTCTCCAACGATCATCTTGAGGCATGCTCCTTAGGATTTTTCTCACTTGTTCATCTGTGGGAATGATTCTACCAAGGGAAACTAATTCATTTGTTATGTTAGCAAAACGAGTAAACATCTCTTGAATAGTTTCTTTTGGAAGCATTTCAAATCTCTCATATTTAGACATTAACAGATCAATTTTGGAACGTTTAACTTCGTTAGTTCCTTCGTGGGTTACTTGTAGTAATTCCCAAATTTGTTTAGCGTTCTTGCATCCCATGACCCTATTGTGTTCATGGGGTCCAAGTCCACAATGCAAGATTTTAACTGCCATAGCATTCATCTCATATTTATCAAAATCTTCTTTAGAGAATTCAGACATTGGTTTAGGAACTACCTCGTTTTCTGCATTGGTTTTTGTTACCTCGAAGTCTCCAACTTCAATCACACGCCATACTTGGTAATTTTCTGCTTTGATGAATATCTCCATTCTGTTCTTCCAGTATGAGTAGAATTTGCTGTTGAACATAGGTGGCCTTTGCGTGGAGTAGCCTTCTTCCAGTTTCTCTTGTGTATTCATACTATCAGGAACTAGACTCAAACAAGGTTTCCTGTGTTTTTATTGAGTACTGGCTCTAATACCAATTGATAGTCTAATAGGAACACGCACAAGAGGGGGGGGGGTGAATTGTTTTCGGAACTAGAGTGAGTTCCTTTGCTTTTAAGGTAATATAAAGAACTGAAAAAGACAGAAACGAATGTTGCTCAATTTGAGGAAACTTCTTGACACTAATCAAGAAGAGAAAACCTCAAAACCCTTTTTATATTAAAATAATTCCTCGATTACAATAATATAACAACTTGAGTTCCACTCAATCTCAAGTATCTCACAGTAATCTGCTCTGATTACTCTCTATTCTTTTCCTCTCTTTCACGACTTTAACTCAAAAGCCTTTACGAGATTACTCAATCTCTACTCACTCAGATTACAATTTTGTTTTGAAAACTCTAGTTAATAATAAAGCTCTTCTGATATTTGTGGAACTTAGGAACTTGAATATTGCTAGGACACAAATCAATTTTATAAACTCTTTTGAAAGCGTTTTTCTAGATTGGAAAGTAGGTAGAATATTTGTGTAATTTTACCAGAAGGAAAACCACTCTTTATATAGAGATGATCCTTAGGGTTAGTTCCCTTCAAATCTCAACTACCCCCACTCCTAAAAACTTGGTCTCCACGATCCATGACTTGTGGATCAAGGGAAGACCACTTCCTTTAAAACGGTTTTTTTAGAGAAAATCATGGTTTAGATTTTGTCAACCACTAAAAGATTTGTGAAATTATTTACTGAAATCAAATCAGATATTTAGGAGAAGTTTTAGGGAAAGTAAAACTGTTTTAACAGAAAGGATAAAAATAGATTTCATTAAAGAAAATAAAACGACACTTTATTTATGTAATTTTCCCTTAAAACTAGCTGTTAAATATTTTGATAAAATCTTAATAAATATTAAATCAAGCATCCTAGTTCCACAATGTATCTTTATAGCTGTTATTATTTTACACAGAAATCTAAGAGTATTTAACTACCTAGGTTCGTGTTTTGCTCTTTTACTGGAGCTACAACTCAGCAGCTGCAATGGTTCCTTCTCTGGAACAGGTGAGTTCCTCTAAAGGGACAGAGGAACTCATCACATGAAAACTTCATCCTCCTTTGCTTTGTTGTTCCTCTGTTGTGTATTAGCTTGGAGTTCCTAGCTTTGCGCATTCCACCTCAGGAATATCAGCAGCCATCTCAAGTTCCTCTCTGGAACAGAAACACTTTACTTGTAGACACAACAGAAAATTTAATCAGGAAGTTTGCTATTTGTCATCAACCAAAATCAGGGTCAACAATAACAATTAAAGCCACTTGTAGGCAGTGTATATCCTTCGATTGTTTGGTCAGTGGTAGGGAAAACGAAATAGTCACCAATTTGTCAATCATATTCGTATGGATTGCCATAACTCAATTCTCAACCCAAACCGTTGAATCCATTGGGTTAATCCGTTTGTTTAGAACTCGAAAAGTTAATAACCCATGAGTTGGAACCCGATATCTGAACCCGAATCGACTTGGAAATATTAACCCGATTAAGAACCAAAACCCGTAACAAACCGTTCTGCAGCAACACGAACCGTTTCTATCCGAACCGAAGGGATTCGAAACTCGTTAATGACCCGAACCGTTTCAACCCGTGAAAAAATCTGTTCAACCCGGACCGTTTACAACCCGAATTGTCTCAATCCAGACGTTTACAACCCAAACTGTTTCAACTCGAACAATGTACAACCCGGAATCCGTTTAACCTGAACCGTTTACAACCTGTAATCCATTTAACCCAAATCATTTACAAACTAAATTGATCTAATTCATTACGCTATAATAGACATGATCAAAAGGCGGGCCGAGCCAAGCGCATAAAAATCTGCCCATTACGTCGGGCCGGGCAGGGCCAAACTTCAGACCGATTTTTTGTGCCAAAAATAGCGGGTTTTCGGGCCATTTTCAGACCGGGCCAAATTTACAACTAAAATTGTTATTTTAAGTTGCCGAAAGCCCGCAATTTTTTTAAAAACATCGGGTCGGGCCGGGCCCGAAAACCGGGCCGAAAAAGGCTGCCCAAAACCCGGTAATTTTCGTGCCGGGTCAGCGTTGATCAGCTCTACGTTATAAGCTTATAACCAACGTACAAATAAATAAATAAACTACATTGTTTTAAATAAATCGACTTAATTCATTAACAGTTGAACTTGTTAATTTGTCTCTGTTGTTGAACGTACATGTGAGTTTTGTTGCTATTTAAACCAATATGTGTTAGGTTATGATACATATAAAGCATATATATTTCATGCGGAAAAACCTTAAAGCCAGGAATCCAAATTAATTGCCACATAACAATTAGCATAATTTAGGATACATACTTATGTAGCGTGCCCTCCCTAGCTGCTCCCGAACCGAACAAGAACAAGTTTAGGAGTCCAAATGTCGTCCCTCCGTAGATAGTCCACAGCACGTTCGGATCCGCCTTAGATTTAATTAACTAGAATTGCACCTAAGGTTTTAAGTTATTCGAATAATTTGTGGCAAATTAACGTTAGTTTTAATCCTTAAAACTTATGTGAATACTTGAATTATGTGTGTATAAATTGTGAATGCCATCACATATTTATAGGGTTGGAATAATGGATTTAGAAGTCTACTAGGTTTCAATTAATCTAATCCTATTAGAATTAGACATTAATTAAAACTAATAAGTTATTGTTTAATTAAACAACTAGCTCTAGTAACCTTAGGAAATTTAATCTTTTAATCTAATCCTAATTGCTTAAGGATTCGACGTATGCACGAACTCTACGCACACACGCATGCACAGCCCACGAGGGGCGCTGGAGGCGCGCGCGCACGGAGCAGCTCGGCCCACAGCGCTGCGCAGCTCACTGCCTTGGGCGCGCCAGTGGCCTTGCGCGTTGGGCCTGGCCTTGCGTGCTACTTGGTTGGGCCTGCGTGCCTTGGCTTGCTGTGTTGCGTGCATGGGCTTGCTAGGCGCAGACCTGGCTTCGTGCTGGGCCTTGCGTCTAGCATGCAAGCTCGTCCGATGTTTATTTCGTACGACGCGCTTCCGATTAATTTTCCGATTTCGGAATTCATTTCCGATTCGAACAATATTTAATATTTCCGATTCCGGAATTATTTTCCGATTCCGATAATATTTCCGATTCTGACAATATTTCCGTTTCCGGCAATATTTCCATTTCCGATAATATTTTCCGATACATACCATGTTTCCGTTTCCGGCAACATCTACGACTTGGATAATATTTATATTTCCGATACGATCCATATTTCCGTTTCCGGCAATATCATCGTTTCTGAAGTATTCATAATTTTCCTTTGACGATTTCAACTCCCACTGGAACCGAGATCCGTCGATTCCGAATATCCATAAATGGTGTATTTAATTCACTTAAATACTTGATCTGTTCACGTACTATTTGTGTGACCCTACGGGTTCAGTCAAGAGTAAGCTGTGGATTAATATTATTAATTCCACTTGAACTGAAGCGGCCTCTAGCTAGGCATACAGTTCACTTGATCTTACTGAATTATTAACTTGTATAATTAATTAATACTGAACCGCATTTATTAGACTTAGCATTGAATGCATACTTGGACCAAGGACATTATTTCCTTCAATATGAATATATGATAGACTTGCCTTAAAAAACTTTACAAATTTATTAACTAACTCATCATTACCGATTATTAATTACTACGTTATTAGTTATTAATTCATCAGTAAATGCTTCATTAATACGGAGTATAATTTCTATTAGTTAATATTAGTTCATCTTTATCGATTATTAAACTAAGTCATGTACAATATACTCAATAACTCCATTGGTCTTAAATTTTAACACTTTTAAAAGTTAGTTATCGCCCTTGTTCCTTAATTAAGACATCGATATTATAATTTATGAACGTATTGAAAACTGTGATTTTGTAATAATCCGATATTGTTTATAATTTGAATCGGAATTGACCTACCCGAAGTACAACCCGCTATGCATTTCATCCCGTTACTGATCTATCCACACAACTGATAAGAACTGAAATGATAAGAACCCGAATCGAACTTGAACCCAATGTAACTCGAACCCATATGATACGAACCTGTTACAACTCGGATAAACCCGTTTACAACTCTGTCGTGTTACAACCCGAACCGACCTGACACGATATGACCTGAACTTGTTACAACCTCGCTAAACTCGTTTACAACCCGACCCAACCCGATATTAACCCGGTCTGATATGAACTCGGCCCGATAAGAACTCGTGCCTACCAACCCGAACCGAACAGGCCCATTTACTTTTCGACCCGACCCGGTAGCCAAATAAACCTGTTTCAGCCCAAACTGATGAACCCAACCCAAAGCCGTGTGGTCGAATTGATACCCCTAGCAACAACAGTTTGCCAAGACAATATGATTGCATATTTGCACGTGGAAAATTCTTAGTGCTATCGTCGTCTATCCAGAAGAATTAAGCGAAGAAGAACTAATCAATCAGGATACTTCAGTTCAATTTACAGTGTTTTGCAACAATGTTTCTGGATACCACAAAACTGTCATTTTAAGTCCTCACAACTTCACGTACGTACAAGGGCCGAAAAATCACATACACGGCTACACAGCTACAAACACAGCAATACTCCAATACACCAGCTACTATTCATCAACTTCATGGTTTCAATGTTTCATACTCCGTTCCACCTAACTAATACTACGTAAGTATTAAGTAATCACCATTCACCAATCATCAAATCGAATTTCCCTTTTAATACAAATTAACACCAAAACAGTTGTCAGAATGGTACATATCTAACAATTGAGAAAATTATTACGGAGTATAAATATAATTTGAATACTTTTTATTTATTTTTTGGTATTGGTGGCTGACAGGTTAAGGACACTAGAAGAGTCCAAATAAAAAATCTCTTAGTCGACAATTAAAATAAGTAGTCACCAGTCATTTCTAGCTAAGCACATGAGCATCAAATTCCAAATTCCAAATTCCAAATTCCAAATTCCAAATTCCAAATTCCAAATTCCAAATTCCAAATTCCAACAAGAGAGAAATAAAGAAACACAAACGAAAGTCGAGCCGAAGCAACAAATAAAACATGTTGATGTCGAATTATGAGAAGATAAAAACAGATGTTAGTCATATTAGCCAATTAACAAAACAGCTTGCAAAAGATGATCCTAGAAGGATTGTTCACTCCATCAAAGTTGGTTTTGCAATCACATTAGTCTCTCTATTCTTCTATTTCGATCCACTATATGAAGGTTTAGGCATGAATGCAATGTGGGCTGTTCTAACTGTCGTTGTAGTCTTCGAGTTCTCTGTAGGAGCAACGTTAGGAAAAGGGGTGAATAGAGGTTTAGCAACTATTATAGGGGGCATGTCTGGATTTGGTGCTCATAGATTATCAAGTCTTTCTGGAGATAAACTTGAGCCTTTTTTTCTTGGCTTCTCCGTCTTCATTACAGCTGGAGTTACCACATTTATGAGGTTTTTTCCAAAGGTAAAAGCCAGATTTGATTATGGACTATTGGTATTCATATTAACATTTTGTTTAATATGTGTATCTGGCTATCGAGATGATCAAGTTATAGATATGGCACATAGAAGGATAACCACCATTCTTATTGGTAGCTCAACTGCTGTCATTGTTTGTCTTATTATTTGCCCTGTTTGGGCTGGTACTGATCTTCACAATCTTGTTTCCACCAACATTCTTACTCTTTCCCTTTTCTTTCAAGGTAACTACTTCTATTCCCTATTTACCCTTTTCCTTCGCACACGTTATTATCATTACTTGTCTCCATTGTGCATTATCTTTTCTTTTTATTTGTAACTAGGGGTGTCAATTCTCAATCCGACCCAGTGAACCCGATGGATTTGTCCGACCGTTTAGAATCCGAACCGTTTAGAACCCGCGAGTTAAAATCCGAAATCCGATCCGATCCGATTATATTCAACCCGAATCCGACCCAACCCGTTAGTATTGATCCGATTAAGATCCGAATCCGTTAACAGACCGATCCGTGACAATCCGGATCCATTTAATCCGATCCGAAACGATCCGAAACCCGTTTATGATCCGATCCGTTTCAATCCGAATCCGTTCCAACCCGAGGAATATCCGTTTAATCCGATCCGTTTTTAATCTGTGACCCGTTTAATCCGACCCGTTTCAACCCGTGACCCGTTTAATCCGATCCGTTTTTAATCCGTGACCTGTTTAATCCGAACTAATTCCAACCCATCGATATAATAATATATTCAATAACTTATATTACTGATCTTAAATTCTTATTACTTTTAAAAGTTGGTTATTATTTTCGTCCCCTAATTAAGTCATCGATATGATAATATATAATTTGGAACCGAACTGACCCAAATTCCAACCTGCTACCAAATAACCCGATCCGATAATTACCCGAACCAATATAAAACTGAATCCAATGTAACCAGGCTAAATTAGTTTCATTCCAACCCGTTTTAGTCTGTTACCGATTAATCCGATCCGATATGAATCCGATCCGAAATGAATCCGATCCGATATGAATCCGACCCGAAATGAATCCGATCCGATATGAATCCGACCGACATGAACCCGAACCCGTTCTAGTCCGACTAAACCCGTTAACAATCCGTCATATTCCAATCCGATCCGATCCGACCCAAACCGACTACAATCCGACCCGTTTACAACCCGATCCGATATGAATCCTTGAATAAAAAATCCGACCCGATCCGGTCCGTTAAGTTTTCAATCCGATCCGATCCGACCCGTTAGCCAAATTAATCCGTTCCAATCCGATCTGTTCAACCTGAATCCGATGAGTCCGACCCAAACCCGATCCGTTGATCCGATTTGACACCCCTATTTGTAACCCATTCATTGGAAATGCCAAACTAACTTAACATTACAAGATATTTTATTATAGAATGAAAAATGGATTACTTGGTAGTCGTAGTACCAAGTGTCCAAGAGTTGAAAGGTACATGTACATTACAAGTTAGTGCTAATGAATTTGGTGTTTAGGATATCACTTTCACAAAGTATTATCATAATAAGCTTGAAAAAGAGTAGTGTCTTACCTTTCATCTTGAGCTGCGGGCTCCATGCTTTACTAGATTATCTTTTTTATAAAAGAACTAGCTAGGTGTACCATGACATAATCAAGATGTGAAATACTAGTGATTAATTATTAATCAACCCCAATGACTCAATTACTTACTCTAAGATCTTGTTCAGTTCACCTTATTTCACAAAAATAAGTTCAGTTCAGGAAAAATAATAGTTATCCACAGTGGCAGAACCAGAAATTATACATATGGGGGCTAAATATTAACATATAATTTTTATAACATTGAAAAACAAAAATAAAATAAGAAAACTAAGTATAAAATTAAGGGAGCTAAGAATTGTACCTCCTTACACCTCTAATTATAATTTTCAAGGAAAATAACCACTTGAGTTATACTAGACATGTGCTTTTAAAGTGCATATTTAATACTTGAACATATCATGGGGGGCCATAGCCCCCGCCAGCCCCCCTAACTCCGCCCCTGGTTATCCAAGTACAATTTAATTATAATAAATTCTAATAAATTCAGATAAGTTAATGCAAGTTCAGAAAACGGAGTAGTACTCGTATATGTTTGTATAATTCTATTACCAAATTACATGATCGAATAAATCATTTCACTCACAGGATTTGGAATTGAATACTTCAAAACTTCATTGGATATAACACCTTCGGATGACGAGATTGAGGACAATAAATCATCACTCCAGGCGATAAAAAGTGTACTCAACTCCAAAAACAACATTGACACTTTGGTATGTTTCTCTGTTTTGACATCTTTCTTAAGAGTGGCATATTTAATATCTTAACATTAACCTAAAAGTGCACATATTTTTCATGTAATCAGCTAAATTATGCAAGATGGGAGTTTCGGCATGGACGGTTCAAAAAGGGGCATCCATGGACACAATACCAGAAAATTGGGGAGTTGGTTCGAAATTGTGCCTGTAGAGCTGAAGCTCTCCACAGTTTCCTTTATTCTCAAGGACAGGCACCAAATGAAGTGAAGGCTAAATTTCTGGAACCTTGTATGAAGATGAGCACAGAATCAGGGAATTGTTTGAGCGAACTTTCAATGGCAATTAAGAAAATGAACAAACCCTCTAAGGCAAAACCCCACCTACAAAATGCCAAACAAGCTGTTCAAAATCTCAATGTATTATTAACAGCAAACATATGGAAAAATCTTAATCTTTCAGATGTAACACCAGTGGCCACAGTTGCCAAACTACTAGCAGATGTTGTGGCTTGCACTGAGGATATTGCTGAGGCGGTTCAAGAGCTTGCGTCCCTTGCCAAATTTAAGGATGCTAAGGAGAAAACCAAAGTGGCACCTCAAATTGAAAAAACCAAAGTGGCACCTCAAATTGAAAAAACCAAAATGGCAAATAATCAAGGATCGATTAAACGACGTCCTCATGCTAATCATGTTATACTGATTGAGACATCATCACCAACTTCATCTCCCAGAATCTCTGTTCCAAAGGATCCGCCTTCCTTAGCTATGGCTCAACAAGCTGCAGAGTAACATTCTGATTTTCTTGAATTAACAAGGCGTCTACTTTTTTGTTGCTTTTTTTATGGTTCTACTTTTGTTGCTTTTAATTGTTCTTCTGTTCTCGTCTAGTCGTCTTGTGTTTACATTGCAGACTAATTTAACTTTGTATAGAATAACTTTGTATAGAATGTACTCCTCTGTCCCTTAATACTCACATGCACCGTTATAACTTTTTGCAGTATTCATATAATTCACTGTATAATACATTGTTGGCTTCATCACGTGACGGAGGAAATAAATAAATACTTGGTAATAATTAATGTTGCACACTAATCAGTAATGTAGAACAAAGATGAAACGTGCAGAGTTATGGCATTAAGCCTCGTACAATCCGAACGATAAAACAGTAACTAGTAATGAAGTGAATACATTCAAGCTAAGGTTTGCCTCTTGAAATTTAAAACATGCATATGTATCAATCTCCTCTTGTTGAAAAAGGATTTATCAAGAACAAAAATAATGTGACGAACCATAGGAACAGGAACAAATAGTTGTCATGATTATGCGATCTTATATTTCATGATCGATCTTATATTATGCGCTGCAGTAGTAGCAACACAACACCAATATCGAAAGTGAAAATGAAAATGAAAGCAGTAAAATTCTCGAAGATGTTGTCATGATTGGACTACTCCTTGTAAACACCCTTTTTGGCACCGATTCATACTCTTCGTCAAATTTTGGAGGTAGATCTAAATTTAATTTAGGCTCTAATCCAAAACAGAAATTATCATCTTTTTCCTCCATAAAAATATCATCAGTAAATATAGATGATTTTTGTAACTTTTCTATTGTCATCTAGCAAAGATACACGAACAAAGTAGTATACGTACCCACACAAATTTTGAATTAAGTAGACGTCAAATGCAGACAGATCAGACTACAAGCTCAAGCACGACTGCACGAAGAAGCAGCAAGAAGAAGAATACCTAATTTGAATTCTTGCAACAGATTTTTAATGCTTATTGCAAATTCCAACTACAGTTTCCTGCAAGTACGAAAAGGATTCAGGAATCACAAATCACGAATCACAAATTCACAATGTCTCAATTTTAATGGTTCATCATTAAACTTTATATAGGATGAATGAAACCTTAGAATACTAAAACTCTAAAACCTAATCTATCATATACAAATTAAATTGGACTATTTCGTAATATTTGGACGAATTAAAAAAGAGATATCCAATTTATTTTAGAATCAAATAATTCATTTTCCATGTCAATAAAAATAACGAATGACAGTTTATTAGGAAATATATATCAACTAGTATACTTGTTTACCTTGTTCCCTAATCCTAATGGATTTACCACACGCATATTGTAGTACTCCATCTGTATTTTAAAAAGAGATATATTTTCCTTAAACGACCGTATTTTATGAAGAGATACACTTTCCTTTTTTGACATGTTTCATCCCCACTTCCAATTATATTAATATTTCTCTCTTTCTTGTGGTTCCTACACTTACTCACATCATCTATATAATATACTAAAAAAGAGGAAATCAATGTGGTGATGACAAATGTCACTCATTGATTGGCCTCTCTTTTAATTTTAAAAGATAATTATTAGTCCAAATTTATTTTGCCTTATTGGGAAAGAATCAGAAAAGATATTATTGATTGCCATTATAAAACTAAAAGATTTGTTGAATATTCCATTCTTAAAGAATATACTATGCTAAATATTCTCTCCTAAACCTTAAAAACTGATTATATGTTATTTAATTAAAAAATATTCATGTCATTATATAATTTTGACTTAGCTATGTAAAATATATATACACATATTTATGCACGTAATTATTGCACGAATGTTTCGATTATCTACGTTATTATATACGACGTAATAAATTATGGAAATTAATTTGCAATGAATAAAATGATAATATGTTACTGATTACTTAAGCCGTGAAATTGAAAATTATATAATTTATTTAAATTATAATATAAAGTATATATCAAATATTTTTTTATATTGGAGAACAATTTTTTTTATTAATGACGTTTATCATATATAATAAGATAAAACAATAATCTCCAATATAATTAATATAAGTGATATGAGTGCAGTAATCGAAATATGTCATAGTCAAATATACACAGGAGATTTTTGGTGTAGTATTCGTATATGGTGAATTATATATGATCAATTTTAATCATCTACTATTAACCATCTAAACATGCATATTTAGAAAGGAATTTATATGCGTAAATTTGCAATCATGACATACATTGCCAATAGTATGTGTAATTAAGATCTTTTTTTTTTACATAAGTTAAGTATGTAATTAATATCAAACTATATATAGAGTAAAATATTTTCTCCAATGATAATTCATATTGCCGTGAATAATCATGATCATCTTAAAGTATTCGCATGACTATTTTCTAAAATTTGCTTAGCTTCCCCATGTGACTATCTAAAGATATTTGAATTACCAAATACTACTTGGTTTTGCATGACTATCCACACCATTTAACAATATCACCAAATATTGACCTCTATTCGATCTATAAGGGAAGATGAGATGATTTGGTGTCCATATAAAAAGATTAAAATGCACTCATTAAGTTACTAATTAAACTATATTACCTCTATTATAAATAAGAAAATGACTTAAATCAAGAAAACAAATGAACTTAGGCCCTGTTCGGCAATATAAAGAAGAAAATAATCAATAAAACTTAGGCCCTGTTCGGCAAAATTAGCGGTGGCGGGTAGCGGTTAGCGGTTGAGTAGCGGGTAGTGGTTAGAGTAGCGAGTAGCGGTGAATAGTAGCGGGTAACGGTTAGCTGTCAAAGTGGCCGGTAAGTAATATGAGTGTTCGGTAAAAGTAGCGGTTGATATTATAAAACAAAAATAAAATCTAGAATATTATTTAAAACTTTATTATAAATTTGTCAAACGCTACCCGCTACCTTAAACGCTACTAATTTTAACGTTTGACAAAAGCTACCTCAACCGCTAACCGCTACCTAAATCGCTACTTTACCAAACACTTGCAAATTTTACAAGTAGCGTCTTGACTAGGTCAAAACGCTACCCGCTACCTCAAACGCTACCGCCGAACACGCCCTTACAAAAACCCCCATAAAAAAATTAGAGTAATATCAAATATTAAAATTAAAATTTCTTTCATTGATTTTGTCATTTTGTATACCATACATTAAAGCATAGCAGATGCCATAAATTCTTAGCTCAAAAAGCAATGCACAGTCAAAAATCAACACAAATTCAAAAAAATAAGGGCATACTTTTTTTTTTTAATTCCTTTCAAATTCTACTAATTTTTTTATGTATTTATTTTAATTCAAACTTATTTAATTTCATCTCAATTTGCACTTATCAATATGTTGACAAAAGTTGATAGAACTAATACGTATTACATTTTTTTAGTTCTAAAACATGGTAAAACTAATTCTTTAAGAGTTAAAATTACAATGTAAATAATTAAGGGAATAAAGTACTTAGTTTGTCCCTCATATTCTGCAATTTAGAACCAAAAATAAATTTCAATGGACATGCAATCCGTTCACAAAACCCAAAATGCAAGAACCTAACATGTATGGACTCAAGTAAACTTTGAATTGACTATTAATTGTAATTGACTATGAATAAATCTAATTAAGAAAATAGTTGATTATAAATTTCATTCAATAAAATTTTCATTAAATCAAATTATTATGAAGTAACTATTTATTTAAGGAATAGACTTAAATAAGCAAAGTAAATAAGTTGAATTGAAAATTTAGAAGAATAAGAATTTAAGGAAATAATCAATAAAATTAACTTATGATAAAATTTTCTAAAAAAACATAGATTAAAATTAATGTTGACATTCCTCTCAAACAAAAAAAAAATAGTTAAAATTGTGAGGCTGGCAAAAAATGGTGGTAGTATTATAAAAAAATTATTGTATTATTAATATATTTGCAACAACATAAATATATTACATCTCTCTTCTCACTATCAAAATTTAAGGTCTCACTTATTGTCTCATTCACTTAAACTACTTTTGTGTTTAAATATAATAGATAAGCCAAAATCTACTTATCGTATAAAACTCCTTGAAAACTTAATGTGACGATTAAATTAGGACGGATAGAATACTATCCTACACATTATGTAGTATAACGTTTTATTTATTTACTCAATTACTCTAATTAATCAGATAACTGAATTGTCGAATACTCTAGAAAAAAGATTTAAAATTCAAAACACTCTTACCGAAAAAAATAGGTGAGTCTATAGGGGAGGGTTTGAGGCGGATGTGGATACACGGGTGGGTGGTGGAGCAGAGGGAGATTTTTTTTTACCCCTCGAGATGGGGATGGGGAGGGGTGACTATCGTTCCTATCACTGGCGGTGGCGGGGATGGGGATGCAAATTTTTAGGCGGGTACGATGTAAAGGTCGTGCCCCGTCTCAAAGTCATCTCTAGAAAAATAAAGTAAATGGTGGGGTTATGTGTTAAGTGGTCGGATAATGAGGCAGATGGGACGAGTATTAATGTTGATATAACTATCGAAGGGAATGGTGGATTAAAGTAAATATAATATTGATATAGATGATGAATGATTATGAATATAATTTTGTCTATGTACCCTTTTTTGTTTTATTTTTTTTAATAAATAAGACAACAGATAGGTCAATAAAAAATTATCCATCATTAATTTTAATTAGCAGAACATCTATCACCTCTATTTTGATGATTATTATCTACCACTATAGTTTATATTCATAAAAATTTATATTTATGTTACAAAACGTGCAACGCACGGGTACTATACTAGTTTGTTTACTATAATAAATGATTCACCCATTACCTACTGTTGCGATTAAACCAAAAATTAGAACAAACTTATCTGATTCGATGAACTGAATTAAAAAAAATTGTTGCGTCGTGGTCACCCACTGTCCTAAAAGACGATTCTGCGCTACCTCCCGGTGCAGTAGAACAGAATGCGGTCACCCTGGGTTAGCGCAACTCCGACGTTGTGTGCACTCGCAAAGACGGATGGAGTCAGAACATATGCCCAAAACCGAGAGCAATTTTGTGTCAGAGAAAGAATGTGTTTTCGATTTGTTTGTGTGAATGATTTTCTGTGTGTTTGAAGGAATCCGAAATTCTGATTTAAGTAATCAGAAGGAAATCAAACCAACAGACAAAAAACGGCTGAGTTAATGAAGATTGCAACGGCCAAAAAAGGTCAGAAACATTGAATATTGTAACGGACGTAATTAATGGTAATTAATCCAACGGTTACGTAATCCATTCAGATTCCCGTAACAATGACTTAACCAAAACGGTCCAGTTACCAAAAAGAATAGGGTTGGCCCACAAAACCCACCCCACGCCCGGGAACCGCATTCCCAAGAGCCCAAGGCCCATGGCCCGAGGCCCGGTGCGCGCGCGTGTGTGATATGTGTCCACCCATACCACTCTCACACTTTCTTAAACAAGAGTTACACCTACTCCCCAATTAATAAACAAGGAGAATATGAAGAGTTTTTTCCATGTGGGACTCTCTTATTTTTCACTCTCTTTTTCCTTTGTGTTTCCCAATGAGAATTTCCAACATCTACCTCACTCTTATCTTATTTTAATAAATTCAACCACTCTCCTAAAACTATGTCCCGATCAAAGTGTATCTCTTTTTAAAATACGGAGGGACTATATATATTCGTTATCAAGCAATAATAATCTCAGGCTTTTACGCATTATTATCAATTTGTCATGGTATCACAACCATAAGTCTCACATATATAATTTTTTTCCCCTTCTCGCAATGACCGGAGGTACTGATGGCGAAGATCCGCTACCCCCTCCGCCAAAACGTATAGCTTCCGACTCTCCTTTTTTTCTCGGCAGTCAAGATCGTCAGGGTGATTCTATTACCCCAACTCGTCTTCGCAACAATAATTATAATGAATGAGCTAGTGATATTCAAACAGCATTAGAAGCACGACGCAAATTCGAGTTTATGGATGGCACCATCACCGCCCCAATTCCACCATGCACACAATCGGATTGGAATACCATCAATATCATCCTCGTTTCTTGGATCACAAACACCATTGACGTCGAGGTAAAATCTAATATGACTAAATATAGTGATCCAAAGCGTTTATGGGATCATCTTAAACATCGTTTTTCTGTCGCTAATGGTCCTAGAATTCAACAACTTAAGTCTTCAATTTCCCCTTGTGAACAAACAAAGTTTATGACTGTTTCTCAATATTATGGTAAACTTAATGCTTTGTGGGAAGACTTAGGTAATCTTTAGCCTATTATTACTTGTACATGTTGTTCAAATGTTATGATGTAGATAAACATATTAAACTACATGAAACGGCTAAGCTACATGAATTTTTAATGGGTTTATATACTTCATATTATGCACAACAACGTACAAATATATTATCTCGAGATCCCCTACCGTCTCTTGATAGAGCGTATCAATTAGTAACACAAGACGAGCAGGACAGGCTCGCCAACCCCATGCCGGACGAACAACCCGTCGAGGTTGCCGGCTTCTCTCTCCGGGCGTTGCCCAGCAACCCCAGGTCCAACAATCTAAGTCATCAATCTGAGCTTCCATTTTGCACTCATTGACAAAAGTCTGGCCATGATAATTCTACTTGTTGGGCCCTTCACCCTTGTATTCATTGCAACAGGCCAGGCCACTCAAGTGAAACATGTTACAAAATTATGGGCTATCTAGAATAGTCCCAAACAGAAGGCCCATCAAGGGGCAGTGGCAAACATTCATATAAAGGTCGTGGAAAGAGCTTTGGACGTGGGCCTGCCCGCGCCAATGGGGCCCAAACTGAACCACAGGCCAGCACTAGTATTCCAATGGACAACAGTACTATGGGCCAGCAACAACTCTTCACCGCGGAGCAATGGACGGCGATAGCCGGCCTACTTGGTACTGCTAAAATTTCAGAAAATCGTTTAAATGGTAAGTTTAATACTAATTTGTGGATCATTGACAAAACACATCATGTCACAGGTGACAAGTATAGGTTGTTTGATATTTCCAATATTTATTATCATTGTCCCGTCTCTCTTCCCAATGGAAAAAAGGAAAATGCAACTCAAGAAGGCTCGGTCCGCCTCGCTAAAAATATTACTCTCAAACATGTGCTTTATGTTCCTCAATTCAGTTGCAACTTACTCTCTGTTTCTCAATTAAGTGATGATTTACAAAATATTGGATTTTCGGGCCAATTTCGGTCGGGCCAAATTCATAACTAAAAATGTAGTTTTTACGTTTCTCAAACCCGCCAAAAAAACGTTTTCGGGCTCGGGCCTAAAAAGGCTGCCAAACCCGTCAAATTTTGGGTCGGGTCGGGCCGGGCTAATCTTGATGAGGTCTAGGATGGAGCGAGGGTCATCCGTATCCGACCCGATCCCTCACCCACTTCATCCATCACCCACTTCTCATCTATTTAGTTTAGGTATTCATCCATTTAATAATTGCAGGTGGATCGATCGGATAAATGAATATATCCGTTTAATATTTTCATCCATAGATGAGGATTATACACACGCCTATAGGATCCAATTTACACATTTCCGCTATCTCTCTTAATTTGTTCACATTTTTCTTATATCAACCCATCTTTTGAACCTCTCTATTTTGCTTAGCTTTCTTCATCTTTTTGTTACACACACTCGCCATACCAACTCTCTATTTATTTTCCCTTTAATATGTATGCAAATATAAAAGTAAATGTTAACCTAACTTAAAAAACGGAGATAGCAGATTTTAACGGTCTCTCAAGTCCAAGTGGAGTATTCTATGTATTGGTCAATGGTGTACCTTCATTTGAGATAGAACTAGAGAAGAATTGAACTAATTAAAATAATTAATATCATAAAATGTTGCTAAGAAAAAAAGATCAAATTAATTGAGTTGAAAGAAGGTAGAAGAAAAACGAGAGGTTCTCTCTCTAGTTTCTCACTCTAAAAGTGTATCTGCGTCCTGGAAGAATCTTTTCGCCTATTCTCTATTCCACCAACAATCTACTGCTTTTAATTCTCAAATCTTTCCCGATAAAGCATTAAATCCTTGTTTCTGGTGTTTATCTTCGCTGATCATTAATAACTCTACATAGGACAGTTTCCTAGTGTTTAATACTACTCTACCTCTTTATATTCTGCTTTTATTCCTTTGTTCTGTTTTCCTGTTTTTTCACCTCCTAAGTTCACTCTTTCTTATTTTAAAAATAATATTATGCCTCATGTGGTCCTTCCAATCTCCCTGAGCGTGTGCATCTGCTGTTCTAGATTCTGTTCTTTTTTCTTCTAGACGTTTACGAAGATCTGGACAATTTAATTAGTATTTTTTCGTTGACTCCACTTAGGGTTTACTATTTCGATATTGTTTGTTTATCAAATGGAAATTGATTCTCCAGTTGAGTTTTTGAGAAAAAGGGGACCTTATGTGGTTCCGCCGCAGGAATACAACAATCCATCTGACATGCAATTCAAGAAGATGGTGGTAGGGAAGTTCCTGCATGATCGAGATTTTGAGGAAGAAGCTATTAAAGCCTGGGTTTTTACTTGGAGCACTCGAGATCTGGTGGAGGTATGGAAACAGGATGGCCTTTTCTTCTTCATAGTGCATGAGGGGGAAGATTATATTGATCTGATGGGAAGATACCACACTCTTAATTATCAGGGTGCCCTAATGATATTGAAGCCATGGTTCCCGGAGGCATCTTTCAAATCCTTCAATTTTTCTGAAGCAGCAATCTGGGTAAAGGTGGAAGGCATACCTCTAATCTACCACACCCCTTTAGTGGCGAAGTTAGTTTTGGAGAAAATTGGGAAATTTATGGCCTTTGATGAAAAATCTCAAACTCCTGGGTTTAAAAAGTGGATGCGTGCACTTGTGTGGGTTAGGGTATCAAAGCCACTTATACCAGGATGTTTTCTAGAATATCATCCAGGGAAGTCGGTCTGGGTTGACTTTCGCTATGAAGGTGTGTTCTTTTTCTGTAAGAGATGTGGGAAGATTGGGCATGAGATGATGGAATGCTCAACTAAATGGAGCAGAATTCACAGGGACATAAATAGAGCCATTGTAGAAGCCAGTGACTTGAGAATAATGTATGGTCGAGAGGATGCGCCGCTGTATTCTAATAAAATTAAAGGGCTCCCTAATTGTGAGAAGTTTAGAACGACAAGGGTTGCTTTGGGGAACCTTCCTGCATTGAATTTTTATGATGACTCTAGTGGAGATAGTGATGATAGGGGAGATGATGATTCGGGTCGTCGAGATGATGATGAAGCTGGCCCTAGCCGACGGCGACGGCGCAGATTCATGGAAAAAACTGAGTCTGAATCATCAAGTTCGTCGAAATCTGGGGGCGACGGTAACTCCCAATCTCATTACCATCAGAAAGATTTTGTAGAAAAAGGGAAGCAGGTGATGAAGGCTGCATTCACAACTTCGCAAAAACTCACTGGCAGTTATGGAATTGGAACAGTTCCTGATGCTACTGTAGCAAATATGCAATCTCAGAGTCATGCACGACGAAAGGGAAAGGAGAAGGTTGATGCGGCTCCCAAGACAGTTCCATGCTGGCAGTTACGTGTGAAGGGGAGAAGAACATTTAAGAAGAGGCGTGCTGGAAATATCAACTCCATAATTTATGCATCTTATTTAAACAGACACGTGGAAGGCAAGAATTTATGTTCCAAGTGTAATGTACGAACTCCAAGTAAGTTTTCGTTCTCCCATCCGTATTATAGGAAGCCCATTAGGCCATTTAATAAAAGGCCAAAGCCAAAATCTGCACCCACTAACCCACAACCTTTGCCCATATCATCTTCTTCTGTAAGTGAACCAAACTCACTCAAAAAACCGAGCTCTTCGTCCAATACCCCCAATTCTGGAATGAGAGAATTCATGCCATACTACTGGTCCGATGAACCTGAGCCAGCCCAAACAAATGTCCTTGATCCAGTCCAAACTGATGTTGTTGATCCAGTACAGGATACTAATGTTGAGCTGGCCCTACCCCCTTCTCATCCTATTAGTGATGATAGGCAACAATCTCACAATCTTTCTGGGGGAATATTTGATTCTGTAAATCAAGACCCAAATTATTCACTCATGGATCATGACCACATTCCAGATGTACCTTTCAGCCCAATTCCTGAAATTCCAGAACTGCAGGCCCATCAGGATGGGGAGTTTGGATATTATGGATATATTTCAGAAGACACGCTTCCAGAGTCTGAATCTTGGTCACAACTATGGCAAGCAATGAATAATATTGATTCTCCAAAGTCACCATTGAATTATCCTGGTTCTCATGCTTCTCTTCAATCAGGCTCCTCGAGCTCCTATCACTCTCCTTGTCGTGACATCCCAAGAGAAGAGTTTCAGAATTTGTGCATCTTTCAAGCAATAATGGAGGACCAGATACAATACATTGAGGAAACTAATAAGGAAGACAGTACCCGATTTGAGGATGTGCAAACTGCACATAACCTTGCGATCACTACTGAGTCTTGCGGCACTGATGAAGAAATTACAAAGAAGAAAGCTCGGAAGGGAAAGCAAAACAGGGGCAAGAAGAAGATGCGAGCTAATGCAAGGGCGTATTTGTACTTTCCCGAAGGGCGAGTAAACCCTGAAGATTGGAAGATCAAGGGAGAAAAGCGCAACACAGTTCCTGTTCCTGAGCCATACAATGTTCGGAAGAAGATGGGTCGACCACCAACAAAACGCAAAAGAGAGAATATCCTTTGTTCTTTGGAGGAACCGTGCAACACACAGAAAAGGTGCAAAGTTCATGAGGAACCTGCTGCACATATTCCTCATCTCAACACGATGGTGGATGAATTCTATAAGGCGTGCTTTGGTGGAAATTTTGTTTTGAACAGAATTACAGACAGTGTTGAAGCTCAGAATAGGGCTTTTGACACCCCAAATGAAGATCTGATTGCTGCTGATTCTGACCATAATGGCTTAGAGGCTGAGCCAAATCAGCCTCAACAACATCAATGAAGATAATGGCATGGAACTGTAGGGGATTGAACAATTTGGATGGCCCTACAGTTCCTTTTCTCTCTTGGACCATCCATCAATTTTCTCCTGAAGTTGTTTTTCTAATGGAAACGAAGGCGGATTGTAATGTTGTAAGTAAGGTAGCGTACTCTATTAATTATGCTAAATTTGATCTAGTTGAATCTGTCTCATATGTTGGAGGCCTAGCTATCTTTTGGAAGCCAAGTGTTAGAGTCTTGGTTGTAAAGAAGTCTAAGAACTTCATCTTTTGTAAGGTTACTGATGTAGAAAAAGGTGATCTCTATGAATGGAACTTACTTTTGATTTACGGCTCGCCTTATGTTGAGGAACGATTCAATGTGTGGAATGATATAGGGGGAGTATTGGCCACTGCTACGGGGAAGGTGCTCATTCTTGGTGATTTTAACCAAGTTGAGTTCTTGAACCAGAAAAAAGGAGGGTCTGATAATATCCCTGGTAGAGATTTCTTTATGTTTTGGCGTAATTATTGGGGCCTTATTGATCTTCCTTTCCAAGGTGTGCAGTATACTTGGTGCAATAATAGAGAAGGGAATGATAGCATATATGAAAGACTTGATAGGGGCTATGCTACGGAGGATTGGTTGCAGCAATATCCAAACTCCTGTATTCTAAACTTACCTATTCTTGTGTCTGATCATGCACCCATCATCTTAGATACATCACTAAAACAAGAAAAAAAGAAACGAATGCATAAAATTGATAGTTGGTGCTTAGACTTTGAACGTCCTCAACAACTAATCAAAGAAGGTTGGATGCGAAGAATTCAAGGTTCTCCGATGTATGCTTGTACTAGGAGATTGGAGCACATAAAAAAGGATCTATTCAACTGGACCAAGGAGTTCAAAATAGCGAATAACATCATCTGGGATGAAGTAGTGAAAAAATGTTCTGCACAACAGAGCAATTTAGAGGAGCTGAATGCAAGGGAGGAAATACACAGCAGACGTGATAATCTGGATCAGGCTATCATAAAACTTGCTTACTGGAAACAGCGAGCAAAGGGAAAGTGGTTGGCATTGGGCGATTGTAATACTGCGTTCTTCTACCGATGTGCAAAAAGCAGGAAAGCAAGAAATGAATTAAAATTGCTTCAACGCTCGAATGGGGAATGGACTTCTGATAACACTCAGATTAAGCAGTTGATTATGGAGCATTTTAAATCACTTTTCAAATGTCATGAATCAGAGGTTCAACACTGGCAGATTCCTCATGAGTTGAGTGGGCTCACAGCTAAACTCACCCAGGCCCATATCTCACACCTGCAAGCTACTTTTACCCATTCTGAAGTACAACAGGCAGTGTTCCAAATGGGCGGTTTAAAAGCCCCGGGGCCGGATGGTGTTCCAGCCATTTTTTTCCACAAAGCTTGGGATGTGGTGGGTGCGGATGTGACCGAAGCGGTTCTTTATTTTTTCAGAACAGGCTACTTACTTCGTGAGTGGAATACAACACTTATCGCATTGATTCCAAAGGTAGAACGTCCTGAACATCCAGCACAATTTCGGCCAATAAGCCTGTGCAATGTCATATACAAAATTGTGGCCAAATGCATTGTGAATCGTATGAAGACAATACTAAATGATCTAGTTAGTCCATTCCAAAATGCGTTTGTTCCAAAACGCCTCATGGGTGACAATTGCCTGCTTGCCCATGAGATCATTACTTTTATTAAGCGCAGGAAGAAAGGTCTGGAAAGATTTGCAGTTCTGAAGGTTGATATGAATAAAGCGTATGATCGAGTAAAATGGCAATTTATAGAGTGGCTTTTAGACACTATGGGCTTCCCTCCCACTTGGAGACACTGGATTATGCAATGCATCACTACAGTCTCATATGCTATTCTTATTAATGGGGAACCCACAGAAGCATTCAACCCAAAGTGTGGATTGCGACAAGGCGATCCATTATCGCCCTACTTATTCATCCTGGTTATGGATTTGCTTTCAAAAATGATACTCAAACTGGAAGAGGAAGGAAATATTAAAGGCATTAAGATTACTAGAGCATCACCACCAATATCACATCTGTTTTTCGCTGACGATTCACTCTTTTGCTTTACAGCAAATGCGCAATCATGCAGGAAATTAAGGAACACAATTGACAGATTCTGTCAAGTAACTGGGGAAGCGATCAACTTTGACAAATCTAATGTGATTTTCAGCCCCAACACTCCTGAAAGGACTAAAGGAGAATTAAAAAATATACTAGGTACTCCATTTACAACTACACTGGGAAAATATTTGGGCACCAACGTAGAGATTGATGGAAGATCATCATATGCTTTTGCTCCTCTTGTGGACAAAATTCAGAAAAAAATCTCATCTTGGCGTTATCTGTCATTGTCTCCAGCAGGACGACTTCTCCTTATAAATAGTATTCTGGCAACTCTTTGTTCTAATGTTCTAGCCGTTTTCCTCCTTCCAAAATTAATTGCGAAAAAGATGAACTCACTTCTAATGTGGTACTGGTGGAAAGCTACTAAAACTTCTAGAGGTGTCTGCTGGGTGAAAAGAAAGATACTTGAATTACCTAAAGGAATGGGAGGTCTGGGTCTTCGAAACATTGAAGCATATAATAAAGCCCTTTTGATTAAGCAGGCATTACGCATATACAATAATCCAAACTCACTCATTGCTCGGGTTTATACCTCCGCCTATCACACAAGTCCTATTGAAGCAGGAATGAAGCAGAAAATCCATCCTCGTGCTTCGTGGGCTTATAGAGGTATGTGTAGGAGTATTATAGATGCTAGGGGAGGATTTGGCAAAAGTATTTTTGGGGGAGATACACTATTAGGGCAGGAACAATGGTTGCCAACGGAAAAAGTGGAGTTTAAAGCCCGAAGTAATCAGGAATTTCACGGTCAATGTGTTAGAGACCTGTTTAAACCCGGGGAAAGAGTATGGAATGCACCACTCATATGGAATACCTTCACTCAATATACGGCAAAGGCAATTCTGAGCACTCATATTGCGTGTGAGGATAAAGCTGATCAATACCATTGGAAGGGTATACAAGATGATCCTTGCTCTGTGAAAGCAATATATGCTTATCTAGTGGATAAACAGGATGTGAATGGGGCAAGAGTGCAGCAGTCCCGAATGTGGAAAAAACTTTGGCATTCGCCTATCATCCAAAAATGGAAGATTTTTATATGGAAAATAATGCACAGGTCACTGCCACTTCGAACAAGGTTGAAGAAAAGAGGTATGACAGCTGATTCAACTTGCCCAGTTTGCTTACAGGAAGACGAGTCTGAGGAACATATATTTAGAGATTGCTGGATTGCTAGCACGATATGGAAGGCGAGTTCCCTTGGCATTACAGTTGACTATGCACAAACAATTACTCTACAAGAGTGGATTAAGAACTTTCTGAATTTTTTCTGGATTGAAGATGGAAGGGAGAGTAATAGAGCTATGGAATTTGTTGTGGTGTTATGGGCTTTGTGGATCCACAGGAACAATATCGTATTTAAAGGAAGCAAGGTTAGTCCGAATGGTATTATTCAACATGTAATGGAATTAAGAAAGATGGCGAACAATGCCATTGAAGAACGTAATAAAATAGAGCTTAGGATGAAAAGAGGTCATTTGCAAGGGGAACAAAACTCACAGCAGCAGCAGCATTGCATTACTGGAGTTGTGGGTGCATATAATACAGTAATCACTGTTGATGGAGCCTGGAAGATGAATAAAGAAGTTGCAAGAGTTGATGCGGCTATAGGCTGGACCATTGAGGTGAATGGAGAGCTTTTATGGGAAGGAGGTGATAAAGTGTTAACTCATAATGCACTTCAAACGGAAGCATTGGCTATTCTCACAGGTTTGAAAGAGGCAAAAAATAGGACGCTGTCTAGTGTTATTCTCAGAACTGATTGCAGCAACATAGTGGCCTCCATCAAAAGCTACCCTAACTGTAAGATGGAAGTAGCTACTTTGTGTTTTGATATTATTAGTATAGCTTCGACCATGGATAATGTAGTTCTTATAAAATGTGATAGGAATGATGTTAGAAGAGCACATGATCTAGCTAAGAAGGCTAGACTAGGATGAATGTGCTTTAGGTGTGTATTTTCCTTGTTTTGTTGCTTGTATCCACTGTCAAAAAAAAAAAAAAAATTGAGTTGAAAGAATTAAGAATCTCGCATGAGTGCATGTGTGATGTGTGGAGTAGCCACTACTACGGGTGAGATCGGTCAAACATAATTTATAACTAAAATAAGTTTTGATAGTTAGATAAGTTCATAAATTTAGATAAGATAAGTTCAGGATAAATAAGGGGAATCCAGGTGAATATAACGCACCGACCTTTAGTCGAGTGTTTAAGACTAAGGATATGTATACGATAAATTTCATGTTCGAATACCCCTTTCCCATTTCTAATTTATGCCCTTTGTGACTCTCTGCACTAAAAATTAGCCAACTTGATAATATTATTTATTTATTTGTTTTTCTCTATTTAGTCAGTAACCTTTTAATTTGTTAGTATCGATATCTATAGGAAATATCTAACTTATATTATTATTTTATTATTCTCTAACTAATTTCTGTTATTAGTTAGTTAGAGCCTTGTATATATACCCTAATCTACTTGTTACTCAAGTAATGAATTCTGTTTTCATTCGAATATTTTTCCCAAACACAATTCTCTTTTGCTTTGCTTGTTCTGCTGCTTTGCTTCTTCATTGCTTAGCTTCTTCATGGTATCAGAGCAATAATCTCTGATAAGAGATTGAGGTTTCTCAATTCGAGAATTAATTTTCTTGTTTGATCTTGATTTCTTAAACTGAAAGTGTTTAATCACTGAAGATATTACTGGAATTTTGTTGCGAAATTTCTTGCGATTATTGCAAATTTCTTGCACGATTTCTAGTGAAATTTGATTCTTATTGGAATTGATTCTTGAAATGGCGAGTCAAAACAATCAAATTCTTACTTGGATTGAATGGAGGATTTGACAGTACTATAACTAATGTGCTGGCAATGGATCCTATGCCTAATTTGAATAGAGTATTTTCAATTACTTAGCAAATTGAAAAGCAGAAGGAAGTGAGTAGTGCTGCTGTTGAGTATAATAATTTGAGCAGTAGTGCCATGGCTGCACAGATTCACAAAGGAAATCAGGGTTCAGAAGAGTGCTGGAAATTATGGGAAGAAGGACTGGAAAGAACTAAAGAAGGAGAAATTAAATAGGTTCTGTACTCATTGCAAAGGAAAAGGACACACTGCAGAGCAATGTTTCAAGATAATTGGGTATCCTGATTGGTATAACTCTATCAAGGCTTCTAAGGGCAGTAATTCAAGCAATACTAGATTTGCTGCTAATGTAAACTCTGAAAATGATGTTGGTGATGATCCTCTTGGCAACATAGCTGGAGATAATGGACTGGTTAATAGTGCAATGCTTAATGCCATCTGTCAAGAAGTTATGAAGGTGATGAAAGGGCAACAATCTCAGAATGGAGACACAAATGCAGCAAGTTGTTCTTATGCAAATTATGCAGGTACAATCTCCCATTCTTTTAACTGTACTACAATTGAGTCTAGTCATGATCATCTCTGGATTGTTGATTCTGGTGCTTGTGATCATATGACATATGATGAAAATATTTTGATCAACATAAGAGTCATTATTCAGTCTATCAAAGTTGGTTTGCCTGATGGAACTCAGATGACAGTTGAGAAAATTGGTGATGCTGTGCTTAATGGTGATTTGATCCTGCATGATGTATTGCTAGTAAAAGGTTTTAGGCATAATTTGTTATCTGTTGGGAGATTAATTGAACACACTGTATTCTAGTAACATTTACCAGAACTGGATACATTTTCCAGGACCCATCTAATTCCAAGATAATTGGTGCTGGAAAAAGGACAAATGGACTCTACTATTTTGTCAAAACCACAGTTGATATCTGTCAAGGTAATGATTCTCAGTCATCAAGATGCAATACAGTTGATAGTATAGTTGATGTACATATGATGAAATTGCCAAATAAAACAACTACTAGTGTTTCTAAGCCTAAGGGAGATACTAGGAATGTACTGGATTTGCTCCATGCTAGATTGGGACATCCCTCTTTGTCAAAAATGAGATTTGTGAATGCTGATTGTTGCAAAGGAGATAGTGAATACAACTGTGATGTTTGTTATGATGCTAAACAACATAAATTTCCTTTTCCTGTGAGTAATAGTAGAGCTAATGCATGTTTTGATTTGATTCATATTGATCTTTGGGGTTCATACAGAGTAAGGAATTTGGATGGAGCTTCTTATTTTCTAACCATAGTTGATGACCATAGCAGAATAACTTAGACCTACTTGATTCATAATAAGCTTCAAGTTCAGAATGTCATTTCTGACTTTCTCTCAATGGTACAAACTCAATTTAATCAACTAGTAAAGAAAATAAGAACTGATAATGGGACTGAAATAATCAAGCAATCCTGCAGAAACATGTTTGCAAATAAAGGAATTTTGCATGAAAGAAGTGTGTCTTATGTTCCTCAACAGAATGGTAGAGTTGAGAGGAAACATAGAAGTTTGCTGGAAATTGCTAGAGCATTAAGATTTCATGCAGGTCTTCCTAAAAAATTCTGGGGAGAATGTATTCTCACTGCTACTTACTTGATCAACAGGATTCCATCTAAAGTGTTAAATGGGAAGACTCCTTTTGAAGTCATGTTTAACTCTCTTCCTGTCTATACAAATCTTAGAGTTTTTGGCTCTTTGTGTTTTTCTCATAATTCACACATTCAGAGAGACAAGTTTGATTCTAGAACTAAAAGATGTTTATTCATTGGTTATCCTGCTGGTTGCAAGGCCTTTAAACTGTATGATCTTGATACACACAAAGGTGTTTGTTTCAAGAGATGTAATATTCTTTGAGACTGTTTTTCCTTACAAGCTATCATCTGCTTCTGTTACTCAAATGATTGCTACTCCTTCTATGATTGATCTGAGTACCAATACCTGTCATTCTTCTTTTTCTAAACCTTCTTCTTCAATTGATTCTACTCCTACTCAAAACCTATCTCCCTATATTTCTCTCAATTCTCACAATGATACTCCTCATATTTCTTCTCCAAACACACCTACTACTTTCATACATACAATACCTTCTAACTCTCCACAATCTATACCTAATTCTATTTCTTCCAATTCTTCTACACATTCCCATCTTCACCTTGTTCCTACTAACCAAGCTATTCCTAACCCCAATGACAGAATTATTTCTGTTCACAGAAAATCTACAAGACCTATTAAACCTTCTGTTGTTCTAAAGAATTTTGTGGGAAGCTATGTTCCTCACAGGGTTGAACCAGAACCACAGACCAGTGAGTCCCTTTCTTTTTCTGTTGATTCTTCTTTGTCTACAGAACCAGATACTTTTGATGATGATGGTTGGTTATTAGGACTGGCTTTAGACAATTATGATACATGGGATTCTCTTGCTTTCTCTGTCGGTCTTTCTTCTAGTGATCCTAAAACTTATCATCAAGCTAAAGATGATATCAATTGGATGAAGGCTATGGAGAAAGAGATTATTGCTCTTGAGAGCAATGAAACATGGGATTTAACCATGTTACCTAAGGACAAAAAGGCAATAGGTTCAAAGTGGGTGTACAGAACTAAACTCAATCCAGATTATACTATTGACAAACAAAAAGCCAGATTGGTAGCTATTGGTTATCAACAGATTGAAGGCAAGGACTTCACTCAAACTTTCTCACCTGTTGCTAAACTGGCAACAGTAAGAATTGTTATTGCCTTAGCAGCTATTAAGGGATGGACTTTGTGTCAATTGGATGTGAATAATGCATTTTTGCATGGTTTTTTGGATGAAGAGGTGTATATGAAACCACCTGCTGGTTACACCAAAGCAAAACCTGGAGAAGTTTGTAGACTTAAGGGATCTCTTTATGGCTTAAAGCAAGCTTCCAGACAATGGAATAAGGAGCTTAGTAAGTTTCTGAAAGTGTTGAAATTCCAGCAATCAACACAGGACTACTCTTTATTTACAAGAAGTCTGGATGGAGAGTTTTTGGTCCTATTAGTTTATGTTGATGATATTCTTTTGACTGGAACATCATTATCTCAAATGGAAGAAGTTAAGACTGCCTTGGATCAGGCTTTCACCATCAAAGATCTAGGTCAATTGGCTTATTTTTTGGGAATTGAAATTCACAGAACTGACAAAGGTGTTTTTCTATCTCAAAGAAAATACATCACTGACATACTTGCTGATGCTGGTATGTTAGATTGTGATTCTGCACCTGCTCCTTTGTCCTGTGGATTGAAATTATCTACTGAAGTTGGTGATCTCCTTGATGAACCAGAGGTTTACAGAAGACTTGTTGGAAGGCTGTTATACTTAGGTATCACAAGACCTGATTTGTCATATTGTGTTCAACATTTGAGTCAGTTTGTTCACTCCCCAAGAGTACCACATTTGCATGCTGCTCTTCATGTTCTGAAATATCTCAAGGGAACTTTGGACAATGGCTTGTGGTACTCATCAAGTTCAGACTTACAAATTTCTGCTTATAGTGATGCTGACTGGAGCTCATGTCAATACAGCAGTAGATCACTCAGTGCCTATGTGATTTTTCTTGGTTCTAACTTGATCTCATGGAAGACTAAGAAACAGAAGAGTGTAAGCAAATCTTCTGCTGAAGCAGAATACAGAAGCATGTCTGGAACTGGAACTGCTAGTGAACTGGTTTGGATACAAGGCTTGTTGGAAGACCTTCAAGTTCATGTTCCTCTACCTATCACTCTCTACTGTGATAATACATCTGCTGAACATCTTGCACATAATCCAGTTTATCATGACAAAACTAAACACCTTAAACGAGAAATGCATTATATCAGGGAGCAAGTGGAGGCTGGCTTCTTTCATACTTCTCATGTGTCTAGCTCTCAGCAGTTAGCAGATTTGCTCACCAAACCACTCCCTGCTTCTCAACATCATGTTTTATCTGCCAAGCTTGGACTCTTATCCAAGGTCCAGCTTGAGGGGGGAGTATAGGAAATATCTAACTTATATTATTATTTTATTATTCTCTAACTAATTTCTGTTATTAGTTAGTTAGAGCCTTGTATATATACCCTAGTCTACTTGTTACTCAAGTAATGAATTTTGTTTTCATTCGAATATTTTTCCCAAACACAATTCTCTTCTGCTTTGCTTGTTCTGCTGCTTTGCTTCTTCATTGCTTAGCTTCTTCAATATCGTAATGTAATACTCCCTTCGTTCTCTTATGATTTTGGATCCATATTTTAAGAAAGAAGTTTTGTTTTCTATCCATTTTTACTTTATAATATATTTAGCAATCTTTTTTTACTATTTTACCTCTTTAATTTTTCCGTAATGATTATATTGTTTCACGATCTCTCTCATATATACTTTTGCCCCTATTAACTCATTAATTTATTGTATCTCTCTTTACTTTTTCTACTTTTTTCTTAAACCGTTACTTTAAAAAATAAGAGCCTAAAATAAATTGAAAAAAATAATCGGAGGAGGAACATTAATATTAATAGTGTACTACCCCACAAGCTAAATGCTTCCGATAAAAAATAAAGCAAAGCAATACTACCTCATTAAAATAATTCGGTTATAGCACGTGAAATATAATATTAAAACTAAAATATAACAACATAACAATATTTTTACAATAAAGGTACAACAAATGAAGAGCTAGAAGTTGGATAGTCGTTTCCTCTCTCCCTCCCTCCCTCCGGATTTCTTAGCGAGAAATAGCCAAAAAAAAAAATTGTTTTTTCGACTCTGTCTCTTATATTCTGTTAGTGTTTTTTTTGTTTGTTTGATTTCAATAAAACTATATAATTTTAGGGGTTGTTTAGTTGACATGGAAATTTAAGGGAAATTAGTTCTCTTATTAAATTCATGGAAATTTCTTTAAGTTGTTCGATTGACAGCATGAGAGTTAGAAATTCCCATGAACTTTGATTGACCAAGGGGGGCTAGGTAATTAATTTCCATGTTTTGTAGGAATTTAAACTTCCCATGAATTCTAATTTCCTCCATTTTTACTTTTTTATGTCAACCAAACAACTAGCCAATCTATATATTCTCATGAATTCACACTTCCCTCATTTTTAGATGTCAATTAAACAACCCCTTAGTGTAGTCCTTTGGTGAATTTGATTCTAATTAAATTTTACGTGTATAATTTGTTTGATTTAATTGTAATGTATTTGTTAATTAGATTCAAATCTCTATGTAGACGTTATCAATGAATTAATTTAATTATTAAAAAAAAAGTTCCAACAAAAGAAGTTAAAACATACGGAGTAGTGAGTAGAATATAAAGATACATAGGATTTAGTAGCATATGAAAAAAAAGCAATAAACATAAATAGGACGTTCGAAAGCAATAATGGTTACATATAAAAGGCGCACTAATCCTAACTAATGAAAGCTTTAGACCACACTAAGTATGAAAGAATGCATTAAAAATGAGTCCATGAAATAGTAAACGGTCAAAAAAGATACAAACTAAAGCAGCCCGGCCCCCACACGCAGTAGTGCAGTACTGGTTACTATATAGTCCCAACAGTATTGCTCTTCTTCTTCTTCTTCTTCTTCTTCTTCTTCTTCCACAGTTGCACACTTTGAGTGAGTTTTTTGTTAAATAAAATGGCAAACGTAGTAGAAGTGGTTACAAAAAGCATTTTAAAGATAGGACAAGATGATCCAAGGAGAGTGATTCATTCTATGAAAGTAGGATTAGCAGTCACTTTAGTATCTCTGTTTTACTACTTCCGCTCAATCTACCAAGACTTAGGCACCACTGCTTTATGGGCTGTCCTTACTGTCGTCGTTGTTTTCGAGTTCTCTGTTGGTACATACATAATTTTCTCTATACTTTATTTTAATTATTACGGAACAAATGATTAATTACTTTAATTAATTTGCAGGAGCCACATTGGGCAAAGGTTTGAACAGGACAATGGCTACACTAATAGGAGGTGTACTAGCAGTTGGGGTGCATGGCTTGGCTACTCAATGTGGACACATTGCTGAACCCTTTCTCATTAGCATCTTCGTTTTCTTTCAAGGTAAATTTATTTATTTAACTTGAACATTTCATTAATCCAATACTCCTCCTTTCATCTTTCAATTAACTTTATGAATTAAATATATGCAGCTTCTTTATCAACATATGCAAGATTTTGTCCAAAGATCAAAGCAAGATATGATTATGCGTTCCTCATATTCATATTAACCTTTTCATTCATATCCATCTCTGGCTTCCGTGTTCGGGATATCATAGACTTGGCTCGCGATAGATGGGCTACTATTCTTATTGGAGTTTTCGGTTCCCTCCTTGTTTCTATACTTGTTTTCCCTGTTTGGGCTGGCCAAGATCTTCATAATTTGATTGCTAACAACTTACACAAACTTGCCATTTCTTTGGATGGTAAGTTCATCCCCTTCTTAACTTTATCCTCTTTTTTGTTTATTTTTTCTCCTAATTAACTTAATAATGTAATTGTTTATATATTTCAGGATATGGAAATACATACTTCAAAATCAAAGAGAATGATGCTACACACGAAATTGATACACCAAAGCTTCAAACTTACAAGAATGTTTTCAACACAAAGGGGGCTGAGGAAACCTTGGTATGTACTCCAAACGAGTAAAACTTGTACTAGATTCTTCTTCTTCTTTATCGTCGTATACACTCCCTCCGTCCCTTAATACTCGACCCGTTTTGACTTTTTTCACTATTCACATTATTCACTTTGACCCTATTTTATTTCTAGTATATGAAAATAAATGTTACGGAGTAATATATAACATATTGCTGGCTTCATCTTAATATATATTTTCAAAATATTAATACTTTTATAAGTTTTTATAATATGTAGTTAAAGAAATTGATGGTCAAAGTCGTGCATTGGCAAGCGTGTCTGGTCAAAACAGGTCGAGTAATTATATATGTTTAAGTTCTAAATTTGTACATAATGTGAACAGGCTAATTTTGCAAAGTGGGAGCCAAGTCATGGTTGTTTTAGGTACAAGCATCCATGGAAACAATACCTAAAACTAGGAGCTCTTTCTCGAGAATGTGCCTACAAGATTGATGCCCTTGATGAACGCCTAAAAGTAAATATCAAGGTTAATGAAAATGATCATGTACATAAATTTAGAGCAATTTGCAACAGGATGACGGTGGAGGCAAGCAAAACACTAAAAGAGCAAGCAAGTGCATTGAAGAGTATGACCCGGACCCGGACCCGGACCCGGACCCGGACCCGGACCTCTTCTTGCAAAGTTTACGTTGCAAAATCTAAAGAAGAAATGAAAAGCTTACAAGATTTGTTGAAATCAACAACCTTATGGAAAGACAATGAGGACCAACTGCTTCATGTTATTTCAGCTACAACAATTATATCCATACTAACAGATATTGTCACTTGTACTGAAAAAATAGCAAACTGCACTACTCAACTTGCTTCCTTGGCACATTTCAAGGCAACTAAGCTACAAAATTCACAACCAGAGTCAAAATGTGTTGATCAAGAATTGGAGAAATCAACAAGTGCGAGTCAACACCAGAATCCAACCAATGTCAATTTGGTTAATTGCTCTCATATTGCTATTAAGATCCAAGCAGGAGACTAAATGATATTCAAAAATCTGTTGGAGATACTACATTTGTGTGTGTAAATACTAAATACTAAATACTAAATACTTTTGAATAATCAATTACATCTCTTATTCATCAATTAATTACAATTGCCTATGTCAAAAAAAAAAAAATTAATAATAAAATAATAATTACAATTTCTCTCTGTTTTTTTCTTGTTTTGTTTGCTTTCTTAGCAATTAGCATGTATATCAACCCTAAGCCACTATGAATCAACCAAACATTTTCGTACATAACTATTGGATATCTGTCATCTGTGTTGCACGTGTCATCTATGAAATTGTAAAGTGGTGCGTACTCCACTTCATAACGTAACTTAATGACCAACTACCAAAAAAAGGGATGACTTACATGCAACTATGCAAGTGAAGAGATAAATTAGTGCTTATATTGACTAAAGAGAGTACATCTACAACAATAAAGAGCACATAATAAATTTCCAATTTAGATGTCGTAGGTAATTATATTTCAAAGAATCATTTAGAGGATAATTTCTAAGCATGGGCCGTGGCTATATCAATTTGGTTTTCATTGGATAGAATCCTAATACAGTCCATAGTCCAAAGTCCAAACCGATTATTTCGTTTTGGATCCGATTTTGTATATGTCCTTAAACCAAAGCTGGACTTCCTGCTTATCAACCAAGGAGAAAGTTCGCAGTTTCCCGCAATCCACGCTGCACATCTCAGAGGCAGAGGTATTTATTTCTCTTCCCGATTGTATTATTCATGAATTCTTCATTCATCTCTTTAAAATTCGTCGGTTCTATGGAAAGAAGTTTGGGATGAGATGTGCCGGATTTTGTTTTACTTGTTTGTTTCGTTACAGTTCAAATTGAAGTGATAATCTTGTTTTTTTTATGAAACAGTTGATGCAAATTATTGCGGGATAGTCCTATTGAAGTTTCTCCTATGGCGGAAGTAGAGAAAATCGACGTGTTCTGGGAGGAGGGGATGTTAAAGCATGATATGGGTCGGGGGGTGTTCGATACCGGGGAAGACCCGGGATTCATAGACGTTCTCGAAAAGCACCCTGAAAATGGAGATAGGATCCGGAACATGCTTTCTATCCTAAAACGGGGCCCCATTTCACCTTACATTTCATGGCATCAAGGAAGACCTGCTTCCATTTCTGAGCTCCTTTCTTTCCACTCTCCAGGTTACTCTTTTCTCTGTCTTTTCAATTTTTTGTTTGTTTATTTCTTTTTATATTTTTGGTTGTTTACTTACTTAGATCATGTAATATCTGAAATTGGTGCCAAGTAAAATTTATTTTATCTGTATCAGGAATTAATGGCAATTGATTAATTAAATAACTTAATCTTAGCATAGTCAAGACAATTACTCCATAGTTCATTTGATTATGAATAGGGTATGTTTAAATTCATTTGCTTATAAAGATGGAATCTTTTGAGTATTGTGTTGAGGCAAGTATAAGGGGATCCCATGTGTTTGGGTTATTTAGTCATATAGTTGGATTAGGAAATGAGTTGGACAAGGGGGGAAATATTAGAATCATGGAGTCTGATGTGAGGGATAGGTCATAGGTGGAAAAAAATACAAAAACAACAATATTGAAGCCTTAATCCCAATGATGAGGTCGGCTACATGAACTAAGATACAGACTACAATAATCAATGGGATTAGCAGACCAATCTTTGCTCCATCAGCTGTTCAACTAGAAATGGCTGCCTTATTGCTTGCAACCAAGAATGTCCATCTACACGATCTCTTCTTAGACAAAAGTGGTGTGATCCTTTAAGCATCCTAACATTTTATAATACTTATTGCATCAATGAACTTGTGAAAATTGATTATTAGGGTGCCCAGCTGGTTAATAGATTACTGATACTACTGCTACTTTGCTGTAGAATATATCCAGGAATTGGAAGAAGCAGATAAAGCTGGAGGGAAGATGATCTGTTCTGCAACATTTCTAAACCCTGGCTCTTGGGAAGCTGCTCTTCTTGCTGCTGGCACTACGCTTTCAGCTATGAAGTACATATTAGATGGACATGGTAACATTGTGTATGCATTAGTCAGGCCACCTGGTCATCATGCTCAGCCTACTCATGGGGATGGATATTGTTTCCTAAACAATGCTGGTCTCGCTATTCAATTAGCATTAGGTTCTGGTCGTACTAAAGTGGCTGTTATTGACATTGATGTTCATTATGGAAATGGGACTGCAGAAGGCTTCTATAACTCGAATGAAGTTCTTACAATTTCACTTCATATGAATCATGGTTCATGGGGTCCATCACATCCACAAAGCGGTAGCATTGATGAGCTCGGTGAAGGGGAGGGGTTGGGATATAATATAAACATACCATTGCCTAATGGAACTGGAGACCATGGATATATGTATGCTGTGGAGGAGCTTATTGTTCCAGCCGTTCAGAACTTTGAACCAGATATGATCATCTTGATTGCTGGACAGGACTCAAGTGCGGTAAGTCCTGTTTTTATTTTAGGGCTTGAGCCTTGAGGATATTTGTTAGGTCATATGGTAATTTTATAGACTTAACTGTGATGAGTTGAGAACTGAGATCATTATGACCAACTTATCTGTATCCTTGCTGGCCTCCCTACCGTCCATCAGACTCCAAGAAGGGTTTAGTATCATGAAGATGTCCAAAACAGGTTCAAATAAAATATTAGATCTCTTATATTGAAGAGACCCGTTATGTCGAACAAGGGGTCTTTTCTCTTATTGGCCACCCCTCTACTTAGCAGAGGAGCCTCATGAGTCATGATCTCTTATATTGAATAATTCTGATGCTTATAACACTCACTACTCACTAGGTCTAACATGTTAGTTTCTTTTCCCTATTTTTTCAGAAGACAGCTTTAAAGTTTTGGTGCTGCAATAGTCTAATCTTAATCTAGCAGTTTACAAGTTCTTAAGATGTTTGTTTTAGGATCAAAGGACCCCATAAATTATGTATTCCTTAGTTCTGTTTTACTCCATTATTTCAGTTTTCATACCTCTTACAAGGAATTTGTTCTGTATGTATATACAGTTTGACCCAAATGGAAGGCAGTGCTTGTCAATGGATGGATACAGAGCAATAGGAAGAATAGTTGGTGACCTGGCGAAAACACATTGCAATGGCCAACTTCTTATTGTTCAGGAAGGCGGCTATCATGTTACATATTCAGCCTATTGTCTTCATGCGACACTTGAAGGTGTGCTGAATCTTCAAAGTCCTCTATTATCTGATCCTCTCGATCACTACCCCGAGGATGAAGAGTTGACTGAGAAGGTAGTTGATAGTATGAAGAAGTATTATGAAACAAATGTTCCATTTCTAAAGGAAATCACCAAGGAGCAAAATTGAAACTGGTTTCTTCTTTGATGTTTAAAAGTAAACTTTGGAGGATTACTTGTGCAGCAGTTGTGATGTGATCATATGACCCAGAACCTTGCGAATAACATACTTTTCAAACTCTCAGATGCAAATTAGCTCAAGAAATTACAAGAGTTTGGGTCATTTACAAATACAAGGACTTAATTACAAGAGTTTGGATCTTTTGTATTTCTCTAAGGTGTAACTGTTACGGTCCATGGTAACTGTTACGGTCCTATATAAGGTTACCTAGCTTTTGGGGATGGTTCTCCCATGGTCCTGTATCAGTAACAACTTATACGGGTTTGCTGTTACAATTGTACATTATGTAAGATGTGTATATTGTTGTGAGTCTTGGGAGTGTTGTAAAATTGCACATTGATGGTGAGAATGACAAATGCTTCTGGTTTGTATGATTAAATAAAAAGCCTGATTCATCGCAGCCAGTAGGAGTACCTGTCTCTGTCTTTATTTTTTAAATATCTGGTCAATTGGTTATCCATCAATTTGCGTTGTTTGAAATCTAAACAAATTGATTAGCAGACAAAGATGGGCCTTAAATCACTATACAAAAAATACAAAATCATAATTGAAAATTGGAAAGGCAAGGAGGACAAAAGGGGTCTTCAATCAATTAAAAAAACCTCAATAAAAAAAACAAGTGTTGAGTGGACAATAGAATAATAACAATGTTGGATTTTAAAATAATTGTACTTGAATTTGTTGATTGTCCAAAATTTGATTAGCTTGTGGTTGTGTACCTGCTTCTTCAGATTTAGATGTTTGTATAATTCCCCTAATTGATTTTCAGCACTCAGAATGTTAGATTAGTCTTCATAGATGGAGAAAGTCTTTGCCTATAACTACTATAGCATTTAAATGGTATAACCACAATAAAATAATACTTTCCCTTAAAGTGGGCCAAAAGATGCTGAAAAAAAAAGGAAAAGATTGTAATAGCGGCAATTAAAATGTAGAGAGAGAAGTAAAAATTTGCAATTGCGCCAAACTGATTTCGGCAATTGTTAGGCGGCAAAAACGACGAATTTAATATACCACAAAAAAAAAAAAAAAATCAATGATATTATGTTTAAGAAATCATCTTGTTCTTCATCTGTTGTAAAAAATATTTGCTCTTCCCACTCAAATGTTTCTGGAAAATCGATTTCCTTAAATAAATCTGTGAATTATTCGGTTCATTCCTCAATTTGGATGATTTATCATCTCATCAAGTTGGATAAATTTGTGGATTATGAGTTCATTTTCTACAGTTGAAGAGATCTGGGCTTGATTTTGAGTACAGATCTCAGTGGTGTGGTGGTGTGTCGTAATCGGTGTTGATGGATAAAGACGCAACTGTGGGTGGCAGGAGGAGAAGATTACAATTGGAACAGTGTTGTTCCTAAGTTTTGGTTGATGACACACACACATATTGCAAACTTCCTGATTATGGTTGCTAAATGACTTTGAACAGGCATATGCCCAAGTTTCTATTAGGATAGGAACTTGAATAAACTGGTGAAGTTCCTGAGGTACACTTGGAACAGTCAATGGAGTTTCAGAGCTGGAAGTTGTATCTGTTCCAGTTTGAAGTCACAAGAGGAGCAACACAGTTACATATCAAGAGTTCCGAATATCCACAAGAACTATTACAGACTCATAGCCAAGAGTTCCTGTGTTAGCTAGAGAGGAACTCATCAATGTTCCTTGGCTGGAACGTCTGAAGCTTCTGAGTTGCAAGTTCCAGACAAAGGGAAGACATAAAGTCTAGGTAGTCCACTGTACTTAGAATTTTATGTAAATATTAATTATGCTAATGGTATATAGAGTACCCAAGGAACTTATGATTTAATTAGGCCATTTATTTTATTGGAAGCGATTTTTATGGAAAACATTTTCATAAATAAAAACAAGTTTTGCATATTTAATATAAAATAGATTTACGTTTTATTTTATTTAAACAAAACTTATTTTCCTAAAAATTCTCCTAAGTTTTTGTAGATAAATAAAATCTGTTTTAAAGAAATATTTTAGGGTTTGATTGAGTCAAATCACTAACTGCTTTATGGCTGAACGTGGGAAGTGGTCTTCCCCTTGTTCCTCAAGTCAAGGGACGTGGAGACCAAAGTGCTGGCAGTTAGCAGTTGAGGTTTTGAAGGGAACTAACCCTAAGGATAAACACTATAAAAGGGAAATCGTTTTTGGTTTAAAGCACACAAACATTCTGAGAATTCTTGCTTTCCTAAAAACGTTTTGTCTAAGATTTTCTAAAACAGTTTGTGTCCTAGTTAATTCAAAGTTCCTAAGTTCCTTATATCCACACAAAAGCATTATTAATATCTAGAGTTATCCAAACACGAATTATAATTTGTATTAGTAAGGATAGAGTTATCCTGTTTAGACTTAGAGTTTAAGTCTGAGAGAGAGAAGTTAAGGAGTTGTAATCGAAGTAGATTACTGTGAGGAACACGAGTTTGAGAGGAACTTGTGTTGGAGAGATTATTGTAATCGAGGCATTACCATAATAAAAGAATTCTCTTCTTGATTAGTATCAAGAAGTTTTCACAATTGTTGTTATTGTCTTCTCTATTCTCAGTTTCTTGATTGTTTCTTAAGTTCCGCAAGAAACTTTATCAAAGTTCTAATCACAATTCACCCCCCCCCCTCTTGTGCGTGTTCCTACTGGAATAACAGTTGGTATCAGAGCCAGTACTCACTAAAACACAGGAAACCCTGTTTGAGTCAAGTTCCTGAAAGTATGAACTCACAAGAGAAACTGGAAGAAGGTTACTCGACACAAAGGCCACCTATGTTCAATGGCAAGTTCTACTCATACTGGAAGAATAGAATGGAGATATTCATCAAAGCTGAAAATTACCAAGTTTGGCGTGTAATTGAAGTTGGAGACTTCGAGGTAACAAAGACCAATGCTGAAAACGAGGTAGTTCCTAAACCAATGTCTGAATTTTCTAAAGAAGACTTTGATAAATATGAGATGAATGCCATGGCTGTCAAAATCTTGCATTGCGGGCTTGGACCTCATGAACACAACAGAGTCATGGGGTGCAAGAACGCAAAACAGATTTGGGAACTACTTCAAGTAACCCACGAAGGAACTAATGAAGTTAAGCGTTCCAAAATTGACCTTTTGATGTCTAAATATGAAAGATTTGAGATGCTTCCAAAAGAAACTATTCAAGAAATGTTCACTAGATTTACTAACATAACCAATGAATTAGTTTCTCTTGGTAGAATCATTCCCACAGATGAACAGGTAAGAAAAATACTAAGAAGCATGCCACAAGATGATCGCTGGAGAACAAAGGTCACTGCACTGTTTGAGACCAAGGACTTCACCAAGTTCAACATTGAACAACTTGCTGGTTCCTTGATGACACACGAACTGCATCTTGGAGCTGCTGTTCCCGAGAGCTCAAGAAGTCGAGGACTTGCTCTAAAGGCTGAGGAACTCGATGAATCTGAACCAGATGAAGAAGAGGCTGCCATGCTGGTCAGAAGAATGAGAAAGCTCTATAGGAACTTCAAACCAGGAAACCAGAAAGGAAGGAACTTTGCCAAGAAAATCACTAGTTCCAAAACTGAGCAAGGTTGCTTCAAATGTGGAGAAACTGATCATCAAATTCGTGAATGCCCTCTGTGGGAGAACGACAAGACCAGAGGAAAAGGGAAGGAACAGGTCAAAGATCGCTTTAACAAGTCTACCTTCAACAGACCAAACTTCAAGAAGGCCATGATAGCTGCATGGGGCGAAGCAACAGACTCAGAAGACGATGAGGAACAACCAAATGAAGAAACTGCAAATCTCTGCCTTATGGCTAGAACAGAAGGAACTGATCAAGTTCCATCAGAAGAAATTCTAGTGAAGGGGAACAGCTCGTGGTATCTCGACAGCGGGTGTTCCAAACACATGACAGGAGACAAATCTAAATTTCTCTCACTAGAAGCCTACAATGGAGGAACTGTGACCTTTGGAGACAACATGAAAGGAGAAATTATTGGAATTGGAAAAGTTGGAAGGTCAAGTTCCTACGCCATTGAAAATGTATTTTTAGTCGAGGGTTTGATGCACAGTCTACTAAGCATCTCTCAATTCTGTGACAAAGGAAACTCTGTAAGTTTTACTTCTGAAAACTGTCAAATCATAAACAATAACACTGGGAAGGTTATTTTGGAAGGAACTCGTAAAGGGAACACATATTCTGTGGATCTCAATACAGTTCCCAGGAACAATCTAACCTGCCTCAGTGCCCTTGAAGAAAATTCCCTACTATGGCACAGGAGGTTCGGACATGCTAGTTTCTCGCTGCTTGACAAACTAAGATCAAAGGAACTGGTTCGAGGACTCCCCTCAATCAAGTTCCTAACTGATAAAGTGTGTGATGCATGTGCAAAAGGCAAGCATGTCCGAAGTTCCTTTAAATCTAAGAAATTGGTAAGCACCACAAAACCATTGGAACTCATCCATATGGACTTATGTGGACCAATGAGAATTCAAAGCAGAAGTGGGAAAAAATATGTATTAGTTATTGTTGATGATTACTCTCGCTTTACTTGGGTCATATTTCTAACAAGCAAGGATGAAACGTTTGATGAGTTTGTTACATTTTCAAAGAAAATCCAGAAAACCACAGGTCACCAACTGATCCATATAAGATCAGATCATGGAACAGAATTTGAAAACTACAAATTCGATGAATACTGCAAGGAACAAGGTATGGACCACAATTTCTCAGCTCCCAGAACTCCACAACAAAATGGAGTTGTTGAGAGGAAAAATAGAACCCTAGAGGACATGGCAAGAACCATGCTAATAGCCAGTTCCTTGCCTAGGAACTTCTGGGCTGAAGCAGTCAATACTGCTTGTTACATTATAAATAGAGTTATGATTCGAGCAATCCTAAACAAAACCCCCTATGAGCTACTAAAAGGTATAAAACCCAACATCTCTTACTTTAGAGCCTTTGGGAGCAAATGTTTTGTCCACAACAATGGAAAAAGGAACTTGGGGAAGTTTGATGAAAGAAGCGACGAGGCAGTGTTCCTAGGATATGCCTTAAATAGCAAGGCTTATAGAGTTTATAACAAAAGATCTATGTGTGTTGAGGAAAGTGTACATATAATATTTGATGAATCTAACAAAACTGACATAGTACAGGAACAAGAATTTTTCGAGATTGGTTTATCTCGTGCTGCAGAAAATGATGAGGAGTTCCAAATAAGCAAACACACAGCAAGAGGAACTGCTCAACAAAATCAAGAAGTTCCCGTACTAGAGGAACAAGCAGAAAACCAAGAAGATCCAGAAACAACACCAGAGGAACCCCAACAGGGAACTCAGGTCATAGAAGGAACTGACGAAAATGCCACAACACCAGTAGCTCAATTTCAACCTAAACCTTGGAAGCATCTAAAGTCCCACCCAATGGAACTCATTGTGAGTGACATCAGAAAAGGAACTCAGACAAGGTCACAACTAAGGAACTTTTGCGCATTCCACGCGTTCCTCTCCATATTTGAGCCAAGAAATCACACTGAGGCTCTGGAAGATGCTGACTGGATCATTGCCATGCAAGAAGAATTAAATGAATTCAAAAGAAACAAGGTATGGCACTTGGAACCCAAACCAAAGCACCAGAAGGTGATAGGGCTAAAATGGGTGTTCCGGAACAAGAAAGATGAACATGCAACAATCATAAGGAACAAAGCAAGGTTAGTGGTCAAAGGTTATAATCAACAGGAAGGCATTGACTTTGAAGAAACATTTGCACCTGTTGCTAGATTAGAAGCCATTAGAATCTTAATTGCTTTTGCTGTTTTCATGGGTTTTAAACTTTATCAAATGGATGTTAAATGTGCTTTCTTAAACGGTTTCTTAGAGGAAGATGTTTATGTGGAACAGCCCCCTGGATTTGAAAATCCCGAATTTCCAAATCACATTTACAAATTAGATAAGGCTCTCTATGGACTAAAACAAGCCCCTAGATCTTGGTACGAGAGATTATCAAAGTTCCTCCTTCAAAATGATTTTAAAAGAGGTAGAATAGACAAAACCTTATTCTTAAAATCTAGAGGAACTGACTTGTTAGTAGTTCAAATTTATGTTGATGATATATTATTTGGAGCAACTAATGAAAATTTGTGCAAGGATTTTGCAAGCTTGATGAGCAGTGAATTTGAAATGAGTATGATGGGGGAACTCAACTTCTTCCTTGGTTTACAAATCAAGCAAACCGAGGAGGGAATCATGATACACCAACAAAAGTATGTGAAGGAACTCCTAAAGAAATATGAGCTAGAATCAGCCAAAGTAAATCACACTCCCATGGGAACTGCTACCAGATTAGACACTGATCCAAATGGGAAAAGTGTGAATCAAACAAAATACAGAGGTATGATTGGATCTCTATTATATTTAACAGCCAGTAGACCTGACATTTCTTTTAGTGTAGGACTATGTGCAAGATTTCAATCAAATCCAAAAGAGTCCCATCTAACTGCGGTGAAAAGAATACTAAGATATCTCAAAGGAACTGATGACCTATGCCTTTACTATCCAAGAAGTGGATCCTTCGAGCTAAGAGGATATGCAGATGCTGATTATGCAGGTGACTTAGTGAATAGAAAAAGCACATCAGGTATGGTACAGTTCCTAGGTCCATGCATGGTTTCTTGGGGTTCCAAGAAACAGAATACTGTTGCTCTATCCACAGCTGAAGCTGAGTATGTAGCTGCTGCAGCTTGTTGCTCACAAATTCTATGGATAAAACAACAGCTAAGAGATTTTGGTATTATCTATGATTGTGTTCCTATCTATTGTGATAACACTAGTGCTATTTGTATTTCAAAAGATCCGGTTCATCATTCCCGAGTCAAACACATCCACATCAGACACCATTTCCTTAAAGATAATGTTGAGAAAGGTTTGATCAAATTAGATTTTTGCCAAACTGATCACCAAATTGCTGATATTTTAACTAAGCCTTTGAACAGAGAGAAACATGAGAAAATGAGAATGGAACTCGGAATGATCAAGCTAAGGTAATTGCCAAATTGGAGTTCCTCTAAGGCAAAAGCAAAAATCATGGTACATATAGACTATTACAAACACAAAATCTTGTGTGCAAACATAGTTGAAGCTTACCATCGTGGCAAATTCACTCACACTTCAAATGAGCAAGGTAAGCAGTTCCTTTCAAACTAGTTAAGTCAGAGATACGAAATTAAGCAAGTCAAAGTCAAACACAATTTTTTTCATTTTCCTTTTATTTTTATCTATTTATTTTTTTTAATTAAAAACCGAATACCCATATTCAAAGAATGTTTGGAACGGTTCCATTGGCAATAAATAGGAGAAACTCTTCACTTTCCACAATCAATCCATGCAACCCCCTTTCTCTCTCTCACACGCCTTCTCCACTGACATCACCTCTCCTTCCACCTATAAAAACCTCCACCATGGTTCTCACAAGCAACAACACTGATCTCACATCCCTCAAACGAAAGAGAAACCCTTCATCTCCTGTTCCCATGGATACCTCACCCATTCAATCGCCAATTCCTCTTCGATCCCACAATCCAATGCTCGCAATCACTCAGGGGGAACAAACCAACACTGACATCGAAATGAAATCCCCAATCTCAAACCCTAGATCCTCCACAAGAAAATCCAAAAAACGACGAGTGGAAGCTTCTGGTGAAAACATCGAGGAAACAGAGGAGAATGCTCAAACTCAGGGGGAAGCAAAAGGGTCCAAGAAACTCACTGCAAAGGAAAACAATCTGGTCGAGGGGTTCGCAATCAACTCAACATGGTGTGAAGCCACGAAATTTAAAGAGTTGATGGAAATCCTTGAACAACAAAAGTGGGTAAGTCTGTTGAGTACCTATGCCAAATCCCCCTTAATTCCTGAAGCTATGAAAGAATTCTGCAAGAACTTTGCATGTGTTGATAATGTATGTTCAAGTAAAGTGAATGGAACTCGCATCGAATTTGATGCCTCTTATCTGGAACAGCTGTTTGGTACACCCAATAGGGGTTTTGATATGTGGCTCAAAGGTCAAATCACAGTGACCATAGATAATGTAGATGAGAAAGATATAGTTGGTTCCATTGGAGGAGATTCTAAAGTATCCACCTCCACCTCACACAACTGCTTTTCACCTCTTCAAAAATTACTGTTTAATATTGTGTGGAGAGGTGTAGTTCCTCGAACTCAGAAAAGGAACATAGCAAGTCTGTTTGATGCATGTCTCATGTATTGTCTTGAAAGGAAAATTCCCATAAACTTTCCTGCAATCATGATCAAACACTTATCCACCTGTATCCCCAAATTCAAAATTCCATACTCCTCCCTTCTTACAGAAATCTTCAAAAGCTTCTCAGTTGACCTTAGCCCATACTTTGTGATTCCCTTAAAATCCACCCAAATCCTTCAACTTGAAATGCTCCATCTATTAAATCTTAAAGTGGTTCAGGGTAAAGTCATTAGGGCTGGAAAGGAAGAGAAACAAGATGAGGAAGATCAGGAAGGAATTGCAGTTAAAGAAGAAGTGGAGGAGGAGGAGGAACTCGAACAAATAGAGGTCCCTTTACCTCGAGGGAACAGGAAGAGTGTAGGAAAAAGAAAGAGCATGAGGGTAGCAATGAAGGAGAACAAGAAAAGAGGGCCTGTCTTCATGGAAATAAATGAGGAAGGGGATGTCAAGGAGATGCCCATAGAGGAGGATGCTGTTCCACTGAATCAAGAGGAACTGCCTGAAACTGTTAGGCCAAGAAAAAGGACACCCAGATCCTCCAAAAAGTCCAAAGCTCGTCGTGTTCCATCTGAACAGGAACATGTTCAAGATCATGGGGGTGCCTGGAACACAAAGGATGATCAGATATTGGAGCTAAAGGCAACAGTTGCTCGTCTGGTGGAACTACAGGAGGGAACAGATCACAGGATTAGCTCAATGCAGGCCCACATAGGTGCATTGGTTACAAGTGTCAAGACTCTCCAAAACGATCTTCACCACTACTCAGAACAAGCCAATGCAACTCGTGCCACAATCCTCACCAAGATCAACAATCTGGAATCTTTTGAGGAGACTGTGATAGAAGAAACTGCTGGTTCTGGTTCCCCATCCCAAGCCTAAATCACCCTATCCCATGTTTCTTTTATCTTTTGCCATGGAACAATCTTTTTAATTTGCTTTCGGTTTGTATAATTTTTAAACTTGGGTATTTGTTCCATCTTATTTTGACTTGCTTGGTTACACATATCTATGCTTTCTAGTCTTGATCATTACTGCTTGCTTTCAATTTATTGTATGAGTTAGTTTAATACTTTGAGGCTAGCTTAACTTGCCAAACGTTGATCGTGGGGCACTGTGTTTGGAATGGCTATATTTCGTGCTATGCTTTTTGTTGATGTCAACAGGGGGAAGTCATGGGTGCAAACTTCCAAGGCACACTCAATCCAGTTCCTGAATCAATCTCTCTGAATCTCTCTGTAAGCCAAGGGTGCTCCTCTTTCTTCTCTCTAATCTTTCTCTTTTGTTTTTCAATTTTTATGTTCTGTTTCACAATAGTCTGTATAAGTTCTTGTTTGTTTGTAATTACTCTCTTTGTAAAAAGTTTGCAAGTGTTGTCATCACCAAAAAGGGGGAATATTGTTGTTCCTAAGTTTTGGTTGATGACACACACACATATTGCAAACTTCCTGATTATGGTTGCTAAATGACTTTGAACAGGCATATGCCCAAGTTTCTATTAGGATAGGAACTTGAATAAACTGGTGAAGTTCCTGAGGTACACTTGGAACAGTCAATGGAGTTTCAGAGCTGGAAGTTGTATCTGTTCCAGTTTGAAGTCACAAGAGGAGCAACACAGTTACATATCAAGAGTTCCGAATATCCACAAGAACTATTACAGACTCATAGCCAAGAGTTCCTGTGTTAGCTAGAGAGGAACTCATCAATGTTCCTTGGCTGGAACGTCTGAAGCTTCTGAGTTGCAAGTTCCAGACAAAGGGAAGACATAAAGTCTAGGTAGTCCACTGTACTTAGAATTTTATGTAAATATTAATTATGCTAATGGTATATAGAGTACCCAAGGAACTTATGATTTAATTAGGCCATTTATTTTATTGGAAGCGATTTTTATGGAAAACATTTTCATAAATAAAAACAAGTTTTGCATATTTAATATAAAATAGATTTACGTTTTATTTTATTTAAACAAAACTTATTTTCCTAAAAATTCTCCTAAGTTTTTGTAGATAAATAAAATCTGTTTTAAAGAAATATTTTAGGGTTTGATTGAGTCAAATCACTAACTGCTTTATGGCTGAACGTGGGAAGTGGTCTTCCCCTTGTTCCTCAAGTCAAGGGACGTGGAGACCAAAGTGCTGGCAGTTAGCAGTTGAGGTTTTGAAGGGAACTAACCCTAAGGATAAACACTATAAAAGGGAAATCGTTTTTGGTTTAAAGCACACAAACATTCTGAGAATTCTTGCTTTCCTAAAAACGTTTTGTCTAAGATTTTCTAAAACAGTTTGTGTCCTAGTTAATTCAAAGTTCCTAAGTTCCTTATATCCACACAAAAGCATTATTAATATCTAGAGTTATCCAAACACGAATTATAATTTGTATTAGTAAGGATAGAGTTATCCTGTTTAGACTTAGAGTTTAAGTCTGAGAGAGAGAAGTTAAGGAGTTGTAATCGAAGTAGATTACTGTGAGGAACACGAGTTTGAGAGGAACTTGTGTTGGAGAGATTATTGTAATCGAGGCATTACCATAATAAAAGAATTCTCTTCTTGATTAGTATCAAGAAGTTTTCACAATTGTTGTTATTGTCTTCTCTATTCTCAGTTTCTTGATTGTTTCTTAAGTTCCGCAAGAAACTTTATCAAAGTTCTAATCACAATTCACCCCCCCCCCCTCTTGTGCGTGTTCCTACTGGAATAACAAACAGGTAAAGATCCAGACTTTTTTCCCAATTATTTTCAGTTTAACTCCTTGAAAAATGATGATTCATGTTTTTAATTATTAACATGATGCAAATTTGGTATTTATTTGTTACATACCATTTTTGGTGGTATGGTATGATATATGTACCAAATTTACGACCCCACATAAATTCTGGTATTTTATTTATATCAAATGTGAAATGAACAAAATTTGGTATTACGGTACGCAGTTAGGTTTAGTTGCAGTAATTAATGTTAAATTAATATAGCAAAGTTCTAACCTTAATGTTTGGATTATATAACATCGATTAATCATATAAAATGAATAGAATTATATGTTGTTAAGTATAAGATTATATGTAAAATTAAGAGAATTATATGTTGTATTATAGGAGGTTGATAATGAATTGGATGAAGAAGTGGTGGGTGAACAATGTGATTTATTTAGTGAAGAAGGTGGTGATGAATATGGTGTTGTATTAGGCGTTGATTTAAGTGATGTAGATGAAGACGTATATAAAGGTGTGAATGAGGAACAATTTCATAACGATTTTGGTAGTGATTACGGAACGGAAGATGATGATTATGATGAGGAACTTGATGCCGGAGATGATTTGGACGAGGAAGTTTTCATCGGTAATGATGATGACCTTAATGATAGTAATGATGAAGATGTTGGTGAAGATGTTGGTGAAGATATGGATGATGTGGTTATTGGTGAAGATGTTTGTGTGGATATGGATGAAGATGTGGTTATTGGAGAAGATGCACTTGGCAACGATGGCAATCCATCTGCAGGGGAGGGTGTAGGTAGTGGATTGGATGGAAACAATTCTGGAGTGTATACGACCCCTACAAGGATGAAACAAGGTCCTGCTCTAGCCACCCCTGTTATTGGAATGTCCTTTTCTAATTGGGAAGCTTTGAATAACTACTACCGTTCGTATGGAGAACAACAAGGGTTTGGCGTAGTCTGTGTAGGTGGAAAAACTTGCCCTAAAGAGAAAAGAGAGGAAAATGGAAAATCTAATTCCCTAAAGAGCTATGTGTGGAGATGTGAGTGTTATGGTAGAACCAACTACAGGCGTTTGGTGAATGGGAAAAAAGTAACTCTAATTGAGGATCCACTTGTTAAGAAGAAGTCGAAAAAGTGTAATTGCCCTGTTATGTTGTATGGTGCTCATGACATGAATAATAGTTGGGTGGTGAAGAATGTGGTAAATGAGCACTTGAACCATAATCCGACGCCTAGGAAGTCTTCACATATACCGATATTCAGGCAGAAAAAATTAACAGGTACAATTATACATGGTATTGTAAACGATCATGATTCTGGGGCTCCTGTTGCACAGATTTACAACAACCTACCTGGTAGACGTAATGGTGTGGAGAATATAGGTTTTACCAAGAAAGATATTCATAATCTTCTGAATAGGAGGATGCGATTGAGGCTTAGAGATGGAGATGCCGCAGCCATGATAAACTACTTAGATAAAATGACCAAGGATAACCAAATTTTTTTCCATCTTCACCGTTTACATAAAACAGGGAAGTTGCAGGACGTCATGTGGGTTGATGCTCGAAGTAGGACGGCGTATGAGTATTTTGGGGATGTGGTTTGCTTTGACTCGACGTACTTGACGAATAAGTATGAGTTACCGTTTTCGAACTTTGTTGGGGTAAATCACCATGGGCAGACCATATTGTTAGGATGTGCATTAGTGTCCCATGAAGATGCAGAGACATTTGTGTGGCTGTTTCGGTCGTGGTTGTCTTGTATGGGTGGAAAAGCTCCGGCAGCAATGATGACTAACCAAGATGCTGCAATGAGGAAGGAGATTCGAATAGCAATGCCAATGCCACAAACCCGACATCGCTGGTGCATGTGGCACATTATGCAGAAGTTTAGCCGGAAACTTGGATCGTTGACTGAATACCCTCAAATTAAAGTCGCCTTACAGAACGTGATATACAATAGTTTAACTCCTGAAGAGTTTGAGGAGGACTGGGTTGCTGTCATAAAAACATTTGAACTGGACACAAAGAAGGAGACAAAGGAAAGCTATAAGTGGCTAGAAGGTATGTTTGTCTTTCATAAGTTTCCACACTGTGAATGTCATGCATCCTTATCTCTATAATAGTTGTACCAAACCACAATATGTGACTTCTATGAGTGTGTAATAAATGACTGTATACGTATTTTTTAGTACCTATATGTGTGTGTGTTTCTCCATGAATTGTTGAAGTTGGTACTTCAAACATCGGAACAGGTTATGATGTCCATGTTCATCTTTCTCAAACATATTGCAGGTTTGTACAACCAGAGAGAAATGTGGATTCCGGCTTATGTTAAACATATATTTTGGGCAGGTATGCAGACGACCCAAAGGGTGGAAAGCATCAATAGTTTTTTCGACGGATACATGAAGAAGAACACGAGGTTGTATCAGTTTGCTCCTAGATATTGTAAGGCAGTGGAAAGTAGGGCGAATGATGAAAGAGCTGCGGATGTGAACTGTAGTCGTTTCACAAGACCGTTAGTGGGGGAGTTTTCCGTGGAAAGGAAATTTCAGAAAATATACACAGATGCCAAATTTGTTGAAGTTCAGCTCCAGTGCACCCGCGTTTGTTATGTTTTCCCCATTTGTTCCAAAGTGTTATCTGATTGGGAGGTGGAGCACACATTATCAGACAAAGTCTGGGTTTGGTCCAAGTTTCTCAGGAAGGAAATATCCTTATCTGGCCGAAAGCGTACATATGTTGTAGTGTTCAACAAAGAAACTTTAGTTGCGAAATGTGATTGCAAACATTTCGAGTGCCATAGCATTGTGTGCAGGCATATAATAAAGGTATTGGACGTGGAGAATGTGGAAACAGTACCTGCCGCCTATATTGTGGATCGTTGGAGGAAAGATATCCAACGTAAACACACCCTTGTGAAGGTTGCATATCATGATCCCGAGAAAACGGAGGAAGTAATGCGGTACGACAAAATTATGAATGCCGTAGAACCTGTTGCGCTGCGTGGTTCCCTGACAGAGCAAAAATTGGACATTGTTATTGAGATGATTCAAAATATTGTGCTACGTTTGGACGAGAGCGATGTACTTACAGCAGTTGTGGGCGATAACGAAGGGGATGGACTTGCTTCCGTTGGCCACAGAAAGAGTAGTGATGGACCTGCAACTCCTGGGTCGGTTAACAAACCCCCCAACAGTTTTTGTGAAGGTACCACCACTCTTTCCCCACCTGAGGTCCATCATGAGGTCGTTAAGGATCCTATTCCTCGTGGTGGTGTAAAGGCTCACAGAACTCGTGAAAAACGTTTCATTGCTCCTGGTGAGAATACTAAGCAGCCGGCTAGAAAGCAAGTTAGGAAAAACAAGGATGTGGTTGTTGAAGAAGTTCCTGTACCAAGTCAACCGAATACTAATGCTCAAAATAATTTAGGTCATGCACAGAACAACTACCCTCCAGGATGGTCTTACGAATATGTGAGTAATCTGTGCTTAATTTGTGTACTTATATTGACTGAAATGTAATTGCTAATTTATGATCCTGATGTGGATGTTAGCATATGCCGTCTGGGTATAACATTGTCCCTATGGTTGGAGGTGAATTGCAACATGTTGGAGTGAACAACAGTGTTGATTCCGTGGTGAATGTAGTGTATTCTCAACAGAACTACATGAACGCGCCACCCCGTCAAAACTTTCAGGTAAACTTTCGTGAAATCTGACTTTACCTATCTGTTGCTAAATGAAACTTGAGACTTGACTTCCTGAACTATTTCAACCTACTTGTAGACGTGTTGGTGGCGTTGCTACAAATTTTTTTCCAGTGGGACAGACACAAATTCACATGTCTGTGGGGGGGGGATTCGTATGTCTCAAGAGGACGTAATACTTTCTCAAGATCCCTGCACCCTAATGTCAATGTCACAAAACTTGAGCGGAGTACAAATGCCCCAATTGTCCCAAAGCATAGGTGGAGTCCAAATGTCGCAAAGCCAAAGCGGCCTTCCATTATCTCAATTGCCGCAAAACCTAAATGGGTTGCAAATGTCGCAGAATGCAGGGTCTCTAAGGTATTTTACTACCAATGTCGCTGGGCCGTTTCAAGGGACTGGAAATCAGTGCATGCAGGGCCTCAACAATCCCTCGAACTGTCAAATGAATGGAAACCAGACATTACAAGCACACGCTGACCGGCCAAATTATGAACGGCCAGGTAATCACATGTTTCAACCAACTCAGTGCTTTGTAGGAAATGGTAGCAATCAGGTATTTCAAGACAATGGTAATCAATCATTTCAAGTCAGCCGCAAACCAATGTTCACCAAAGACCTCCTTGGTTGCCATGACTTGTCAAAAAATTTATAAGGGTATTACATTTCTCATTATAGTGTAGCTGTAGTAGTTACTACATACATGTTTTTAATAAACACTGTAACATTGTATAACAATTTGGCCAAAACATTTGTTACTTATTTCAGTCTCTCTCCATCACACTTATGGTTGTGTTTAATTTTTTTGTCTTAATTTTGAGGGGGGGGAAATTGTGGGACTGTATGTGTACCAATATAAATATTGGTACTATTTATGTACCATACTTTAGATATGTAATAAACAAGTTTACATATGATACTAAATTTGAAATTTAGTACACCAGAAATACGTTTAAACGAAGGTTGGTACTTCATTTGTACCATTCATTTAAAAAATATTAACATTCTATTAAATTAGTCCCATGAAGCAAATTTGGTATTTGTTATATACCATTATTGTTGGTATGGTATGATATATGTACCAAATTCACGACCCCACATAAATTCTGGTATTTTAGTTATACCAAACGTGAAATGAACAAAATTTCGTATTAAAATAGTACCATATTCAAAAAAAATGAAAATTTGGTACGTATTGTGTACCATATCATCATTTGACGAAGAATTATACCACATGCATGGGCTGTATTTGTATAACTAGGGTACCAATTTTTAAGAATTCCCTACTTAGTGTCCAGTAATATATACATCACATAGGGTAGGGGATAATTAAGAATTATAAGTCCATACTTAATTTAGAATAGATTCAGTGGTTGTATTAAATCTATGCCCTATTTGAAATGGTATTAAATCTATGCCCTTAATTTAGAATAGATTCATTGGTTGAACTACTATTTGAAAAAATACGTTTCATGTGTAGGTATTTGATTCATTGGTTGAACTACTATTTGAAAAAAAACCCGAATATCATACCCTACACCCTAATATCATACATTATAACCGATATGAACAAATCAATCTATATTGATCCTGGCTATCGAATCTAAATCGGATCGCTTATGAATGAAAATCGATTATTTTTAGATGAAAACCGACATGTATAAATGAAACCCGAGATCCGAAATGACATCCGAAATGATCTTATTCTATTTCAATAAAACAAACATACACTCCCTCTGTCCCGGAATACTCGCAACGTTTTGAATGGACACGCTCGCCATTGCATAACTTTGACTATTACTCCCTCCGTCCCGGAATACTTGAAACGCTTTCCTTATCGGGCCGTCCCGGATTACTGGAAACGCTTCTAAAAATGGAAACTATACATAATATTTTATTATTTGCTCACCTTACCTAAGGGCCCACCAACAACCCTAAACCCAAATAAACGTTAAAAAATTCATGACTCCCCACCACATCCCACTATCTATATTAAAAAATACCCCACTACTAACTACCTTTCAATTAAATAAGAAGTCAATTACAATGAATTAAACTCCCTGCCGGTCAAACGGTTTCAAGTATTCCGGGACGGAGGGAGGCCCTGTAGACACCTACTTTTGTCCCCATTCCCGAAAGGGAAGGTTCGATGATGAAAGCATAAATCTCCACTTGACAACGCATCTCCTATAAAATAACGAATCTCAATTCCCCTTTTCATTTCACCCGAAACCTGCTATTTATAGAAACCTGCTATTTATGGAAGCCTGCTAAAAATAGTAACTGCCGTAATGGGTAGTTGTTAAAAGTGGCAAGTCACAAAAGATAGAAACCTGTCAGAATTAGGTGTTGCACTGCAACATAAATCCTAAATGAGATAGAAATTGCGAGAGAATCTTGTTCCTAATACGATTCGAAAATAAGAGTTACGTATTAATTAAAATCCTAACGAGCCTAGAGTTCGTAACAGGCCCAGATGCATTCCATCATAAAATTAATACGCACTAAAAGACTCGATTAAAGTCTCATACACTCCGGATTCTAAGAGTCCGAATCTGACAAAGAAACGGCCCAAACATCAATTTCAACGCCCAGCCCTGGGCGCTGAAATTGTATGGATCCTATTTCCAACGCCCAGAGCTGGGCGCCGAAATCTTTGACGCCCAACCCTGGGCGCTGAAAATACCTGGGACGTGTTCTTTCCTAATTCCTCGTGGATTAGAGTTCTACAATTCTATCTTTCCGCGAACTCTTTTCTATAAATAGGGCCTTAAGTTCGACGTGAAACACACAACACACAATTATTATTCTGAGTATTGACTCTAAACCCCTAAGCCTAAGCCTCACGCTGCAAAACTGATCACGCGTTCTATCGCAATCGATCCATAAATCGAACAGAACGTATCCCGTCCCATAATTTGAGATTCGTTAAATAAAAGGAGAAATAGCAAAGTCAAAGTGGTTAGTTTTCTGAGAACCGTGACGCACCTCTCAAGGGTGCGTCGTAATGTGTCCCTTTTCCATGGTTTAATTGCTTTCCTCGCCCTTTTATGAACTGTTAAACTAACTAAATCTGATTGTTCGATCACGCTTAATAAATATGATATTTTTGGGAAATTGGATTATCATGCTAGGTCCCTTAAAACAATCTAAATCAGATAATCGCGTTCGATCTAGTACTATATGTTGCATATTGTTAAAATCGACTCAGATTAGTTTAATAGTTAACGCATGTCCCTTCAATTATTTATGCTGAGCTAGTAAGGATATCCTGCCTCTGGAGTTATCGAAGAGCGAATACTCCTCTCGGTAGTTACAGTCCCCCGAACCCTCAATCTCTACCCTGCGGGTGTACGTTGAGCGATCCCCACCACCAGGGATCACAAGGGAACCTACGGCCGTCGTGGTCAAACATAATTGCACTCCCTTTATGTCACGATAATCGGGTTTTGTCAGTTTTTCTCATTGTCGTTAAAAACTGAATGGCGACTCCTATATTACTAGTCAATTGGGTGTAAACTCACAGGAAATCCAATTACACTTGATTTAACAAAAAGAAGCGTCACACCCACGAGGGACGAGGTCACGCATTAGCCTCGTGCTTTTTCGACCCCCTCACAGGCCCTAAACCCTAATTTTATATTAAAAAAACTTATAAAAAATCCTAAATCCTAAACCCTAAACCCTAAACCCTAAACCCTAAACCCTAAATTACATGGCTAGTGGGTCTTATTTTAATTGAGTAACCCTAAACCCTAAACCCTAAACCCCTAGCCATTAACCCTTAACCCTTATCCCTTGACCATTGACCCTTAACCCTTAACCCTAAACCTTTAAACCTTAACACTTAGTAGTTTCGAAGCATTAGTGAACATTTTTTGTATTATTCTTTATGTCCTTTTTGTTATAATTTAGTTACATACTACCGTCATTTGGTACTTAAATTTATTTAAATATGATAGATATTAGCGAAATTGGTACGTATAATTTTACAAATATGTCAAGTTCGTACTTTGTGATTTAAAATAGATTCAACCATTGGGGGCTTAAAATTGTCCTTGTAATATCATCTTATTTATTGGCGGGAGAATTGACTGACACTTAAATTTCAAAAAATGTATTTTTCATAACAATGACACATGTCGATTCCACAATAGAGATAATTGTATATTAAACCAATAATTTTTATTTTAAATAAATGTATTAAGGGAAAATCCTTTCTCTCTCCTGTCATTTATACTGGTGTATTTCCTCTCTCCAGAAGTTTCGCTGTTCTTCGACTTCCCCACTCCGACTTGCCTTGTCGACGGCGTTCACGAAATCCAACACCCAGGTAACCAAGTCGAAATTTTATTTACAGTTTTAGTATTACAATTTCAAACACTACTTGTTTCCAATTCGATTGTTCCCAATTTAAAATTAGGGTTGCCTAAATGGAATTAACAAACCCTTTTTGAGGTATGTATGATTTTTTTTCGTTGGTTGTAGGGTGATTTGACAGGAGTATAACGTAAGTGTAGTGAAGTCAAGTTTATGAAAATACCCAATTCTAAAGTTGTCGTTTTTAAATTAGGGTTCTTAAATTAGGGTTCTTACAACTGGATTAAGGATTGGTATTTTTGCCGTTACTTGTTGGGGAATTGACATGAGTATTTAGTACTGTAGTCAAATTGATTAATGTATGGTACTTTTTTGTGAGAGTCTTTGGTGATTTGAGATGACTATGAAGTAATTGTAGTTAACTAAATTAAGACCCGAATCAAACTTTCTCGGGTGGGGCTGGTAAAAAATAATGAACCAAACCATTTTGCGTAATGTTGGGTTTATTTTTGTGTTTGTTGCTGGTGATTTGACATGAGTATAAGTATATGATTTTGTGTCTCCCACTTTATTATTTTCACAGTGTCATGAGGAAGGGACTAGTTCATAGTCATACGAAGAGAAAAGTGGGGAATAATGTCATTGAATATGAGGGAACTTCAAAGACCAAATACAAAAAACACAAATCTTTCGAGGACTTTGGGGATGATGATCTGTGTAAATACTTCACCAGTGACTTGAGTGTACTTAAACCTAATCATAATCCGCCAACGAAAAAGAGTAGGGGGTTTGTAGAAGAAGATTCGTACGAAGACGAAAGTCAGGGTGAGGGTGATGAGGACTATGAAGCTGAGGAGACTAACTATGATGAAGTTGAGAATTCTGATGAGGAGTACGATGAAGTGCTAGAGCGAGAACCACATCCAATTAAGAGGGGATACAAACAACTAGTTTCTCGGAAAATATTACCCCAGCAAGGTGTAAAAAGAAGACGACTACCTACCCCAAAGCCACGGCCACAGGTAAAGCAATGCAGTAGGAGTGAGTTTGGACATTTGGTTCCCCTGATGATTGACAAAAACTAATTCTTAATATATTTCTTATTGCTATTCAGGAGCAGCAATATGTTGTGAGAAGAACCAAAGGTCTCTCAACCGGGGAACAAGTTAGGAGGGGAGAGTTATGTGTTGCGACGCAACTACAAAAATGTCGCAACAAGGTTAGTCAGTAAAGTGTATCTACATCATAAAACTGTATTCATTAAAACTCAGGGTCCCATTTTTCATTTCTAGTTGTGTATGTTTGCCTATGACCATACGCTCTTCATGTTTACAGCAACCAGCGGTCATTTGCCGTGTTGATGCATTTTCGAAGTTGATCAAAAGGTTTGATGCTTCTAGAATTGAAGTTGTTAAACATATGGGTTTTGGTGGGATGCTAAAGTTGAAGTTGACCCAACTCTCGCGACAGTTCTGCTATTGGTTAATGACAAGGGTGGATGGAGTTGCCCATACCTTGGTTGCAGGTGATGACAGAGTCTTACCGTTGTCCCCAACACAATGGAAATGCGTATTTGATCTCCTAATGGGAGGTAAGACGGTTCCCTACGAAGAGAATGATAATCAGGCGTTGGTTGTTAAGGCTGGGAAGGTGTCTCGGAAATTTACAATTGTGAATGGAGAGGGAAAGGAAATGGTTTCGTTGCGTTCAGTCATGGATGCGTTAGTCGTAGAGTATGAAGATGGCAACGTCATCGAGCTAGAAACCGAGTCGTCCCGTAGCGAATTCCGTACTGCTTTCTTGATGGCGCTTTTGGGTCTGGTCATATGTCCTTCGACTGATGGATCGTATATGTCTAAGCCCTTGATGCAAGCATGTACCGTGGCAGACAGATCAATTGAATACGATTGGTGTACGTTTGCCCATGAGTGGCTTATGACTAAGTCTTGTGAGTTTACTGAGAAGTTTGATAAAGCAGGGTTCGTGGCGGGATGTGGTGGTTGTACTCTGTTCCTCTTGGTAGTTTTCCAAACATTTTCCCCCATAGTGAATATGTATTTTCGTTTTTTTTAACTACATTTAAATAAATTATTAACATTGCATTTGGTCAACAGATATTCTACTTAGATCATTTGAACAGGCCTCCTCTGTCGTGGAACGAGTTTCCAAGGATAGGAGTTTGGACAACTGAGCATGTCTTCTTGGCTAGGGGTTTGGACAAGAAGGAAACTGACGACTACGGAAAGCTTTCAGTAAGTTGATCCTTTTACAATGAATCAGAAAATTTAAATCATGTGTAGCAAACTTATTCTGGTTATTATTTTTGGAATTGTTTAATGTTTAATGTCGCAGTTAGGGGTGTTAATGAGTTGAGCCTGCTCGTGAACTATTCGATGCTCGGCTCGCTAAAGCTCGGTCAAAGCTCGGCTCGAGCGGGCTCGACTCGAGCTCGGATTCGGCTCGAGATCTTAATGAGCCAAGCTTGAGATATTCTAGGCTCGGCTCGAAAGCTCGTGAGCAAGCTCGAGTTGAGTTTTTAAGGGTAATAATTTTTACTAGTTGAGACTAGTTTTGAGTCCCACATTGGTTGATTACCACAATACGAAAAATCGAGATGCATATAAATTAAACTCATATTACAACAATCATTATTTATTTGGTGTATTTAGATTGTCCTTTGAAATGGGATTTTTGATTTACCAACTTTTAATGATAATAAAACCAAATAAACTAAAAGTACATAAAACCATTTCCTCATCAGATTTCAACTCTTCGTCATTGCATTTTTCTTTCTTATCATCATCATCCACTCATATCCCACACATAATTTCAGTCCATCATCCGCTCATATCCCACATATAATTTCCTATAACTCTCGCTATTTTTGAATTGGGCCGGAGTGTAGCCGGAGTATATTTGGGTCTAGTAATCAAATGTTTGATTTGATGTAGATCCAACTTCTAACTAAGCCCAGTTTTAAAGTTACGAGCTTTTTTTTTCCATGCTTGAAACTTCGAGCTCGAGCCGAACCGAGCTTAGTTTCGAGCCCGAGCTCGAGCTTAATTTCCTAGGCTCGTCGAGCTTCGAGCTCGAGCCGAGCCTAAGGTTGGAAGTATCGAGCTCGAGCCGAGCATGCTTAAGTTCGGTCTCGGCTCGGCTCATTAACACCCCTAGTCGCAGTCACTGGACGTTGCTTATGGGGAACCACATCCCCGAATCGCTAGAGACAAAATTACAACCATCTCGTTGGAAGATGAGGATTGCGAGGACACAAGGCTAGTTAATAATGTATATAATTCATCTTCACATTTATTTTTTTACATTTTAACAGTCGTTCGAGTCTACAAACTAAAAGTTGGTCATGGTACAGATTATGAAGTTGATCACACCTTACCTAGAGAGGCTGGAGGAGAAGATTGATAAGTTGCAAACGGCACATGACAGCACAAGACCGTTTGGGTTTTCCATACATGACCAGTACCATATCCATTCTCCAGCTCAACAATTTGCTGATAATAACCAAGAACTTGACCTTGATTTGAATCAACCATTGACGTCTTATGAGCAAATAGGAAGTCCAAGGATGATCAATCCAACCTCGCAAAGAACCCATATACAGCAACAAGAGTACAACAAGACGATGGCCGCTGTCGACGATTTATTGCGCATGGACAATCAGCATCAAGTGTCAGTTACTGATGTCATTGGCAACGTTGCGAATGAATCTCTTCATTCCGTATTAGCACAAGGTAACGAAGAGTGTCATGGCATTAATGAGAATGATCCTGGGAACAATAAGGAGTTGAATCAGGACGAGTCAGTGACTAGTAAGGAGTTGAACCAGGATGCGCAGGACAATCCTAAGGAGTTGAATGAGGCCGCTGCTGGAGGAGGACCAAGGAGGAGGAGTTTACACCGAACTCATGTTCCATCTTCAGTAGTATTTTCGGGAGATTTCGTGTCTGGTACAAACCAAAGGGTCTCAGGTCCGGTGAATGACATAACTGCATTTGTTAAGAGATGGAAAGATTTGAGAGACGAGGCTAAGTAAGTTAATCAACTTATAAGAATATGATCCCATTTAATACCTTAACTAAACCAGTTTTGCGTCTTGTTTTGCAGTCCAGGACAAGTCATGATTACCTGCGATGGCAGGAGTGCAACCCAAAGAGACTGTTATGGGGTCCTGCATACAAGAGCGAGGGTCAGTGCTGATTATGTAAGGATGGCTGCGGAGATGTATATGAAAAAGTGGGCATTGGATTACGAAGGCAAGAGTCAGAGAATTATGCTTGACCCAACTTTTGCGGTAATTACGTTAAATCACATTTTTAAGTATTAGGCGTTTAACTGACACACCAGAATATATTTATTTAACATCATTTTATATTACAGATGAGGGTAATTACGAATAAGGATCATTTCGAACATCTCGCAAAGAAGCACGGCCAACCGCTTCGGGACATAACCACCGCATCCCAGATTTGTGTGGTATTTTTCCTACTCTTAACATTCTCCTTTCACATGTTCTCCGATATGCAAATAACTATTAATTCATTGGTAATATGATGGAAACATATTTTTGTTCCTGTGTTGGACGATGACCATTGGTGGTGTGCTGCATTTGAGTTGAAGAAGAAGACCATATGGTTCATGGATACTATGTACCCCAACCCCGAGGAGAAGCATAAGTCCATTCTGAAAAATATGGTATGTTTTGCTTTCCAAATGTTTTTACGCCGAATGTCATCTACAAACTACAATTTCTGGGATTGATGTTCAGATTAAGTATGAATGCTTTACATCACAGATCCCGGCCGTCGACACAATGTTAAATGTCCATGACCCCCAGTGGGAACTAGGCACAATGGGTAGTTGGGGAAGACAACTAGTGGAGCTTATGAACAACACCGACAAGTATGTGAACTGAACCAGTGGACCGATGATTCAATCTATGTGTCAATTCAATTTTATTTCCCTGTTTAATCACAACCAACTGGGTTTTTTACAGTCATAGTTGCGGCGTACTAATGTTGGGATGGATAAAGTCATCGGCCGCTCGTATCGTATCAAAATATAGAATGGTACGAGACTGTGATATTAGCCCTCAAATTACATGGTCCTAAGTTGCTAGCCTATAAACTACTGCTCCTAATTACCCTTCATTCATCGTTGTAGGAAAATATTGTTATGGCTCGAAAAGCGCTACTGATGGACGACTTTCTCTTGGAATTTAATGAAGCAAAGGATGAAGCATTGTCAGCAATCACCTGTACTTGAAAGGCATCTGATTCGTAGTAGTATTATGTAATTGTTGGAAACTGTTTTATTAGCCGGATTAAAGATTTTAGTCGGATACCTTGGGTGGTAATGTTTACTGCTTTTGGATAATTAACTTCGTTTGGGATTAGTTTAGTGCTTTATGGATAATTTAGGTCTATTTTGTGAGATTTAATGGGTTCAAATTAATTTGGATAATTTGTTGGATAATTTAGGTCTACTTTTCCTAACTTTATGGATAAGTTGACCGTAATGTAAGTTGACAATACAAAGTTATACCAAAGTAGTGGAAGTTCTGCCTACATGAAAATGTGCCATATGAAACGTATCAAATTCGAAGTCAAATTAGAAGTTCAGGCCATATGAAATGTACCAAATGAGAAGTTGTGGCCACATGAACTGTAAAAAATTTGACCACAAGTCCAGATATTCTGGCTACGTGTAATGTACCAAAAGCTCTAAGATCTGGCAACATGAAACGTACCAAACTTGATTTTTGTACTACATGAAGTGTACCAAAACTCAGTAGACAAATGTCATATTCATGCCAAAGTTGACAAATGTCATACCATGCCAAAGTTGACAAATTCCATACCAAACATAAATGTTGGACTATATGAAGTGTACCAAAACTAAGTTGACAAATGTCATACTACCAAAGTTGAAAAATGACATACCAAACTTGAATTTTGGACTACTTGAAGTGTACCAAAACGTAGTTGACAAATGTCATACACATACAAAAGTTGACAAATATCATACACATACCAAAGTTGACTTGTATTTCATTACATTTCATAAAAAGTTGACAAATGCCATACACATACCAAAGTTGACCTGTATTTCATTACATTTCATAAATATCTTGTTTCCATTTCCTCCTGTGTTCATTTATCTACCTGTGTTCAATTTATGTAATTTCTACCTAACTACAATTCACAGGTCTTAATTGCATAAATATCTTATTTGTACCTGTTCATTCATTTAAAACAAAAGAACCCATAGTTCACAGCAGAATTATAAACATATAAACATCAAATGTTTGGTCTAACGTACTAAAGTTTCCAAACTAACTTCCAAACTAAAGTACCAGAATTCAAATGCAACAGAGTTGCCGAACTACACAACTGTATATCAAGTACATTCAAAAACTTATATCGAAGCACGTCAACACGGTCTACACACGAACTGGCCTCCCACAAATAAGGTCGTAGACCTCATATTTCCTCACATTCAAATCGCACAAGATATCATCAACAACAAGTGATATCCTTGCATCCTCTATTGCACCCTGATGATGATAAGATAGCAAATAATTATTATTTGTTACAACAGACTATTGTTTTGATAAATAAACACACACAACTAAACACATGGAACTACATGAACGTACCGGTTTGAATGTGGCACAAATTTTGTTGCGTTGGACTATGTATTTTATCCATGCTAGCATTACAACACAACTTGACACACTGCATGACCAGTGTTTGACAATGATAAAATCAATATATAAACGAACCAAATTATATTTACGCGAAGAGATTGTGTTGGGTTACTTACTCATCGCTCGGTGGGACAGAAACAATGTCAACCCCCCATCCACTCAGTTCATCCTTTACCCATGACTCGTCTTTAGAGTAAAACAGGGTGTCCAAGTACTTCAACTGCAAGATTAACAAGTCAATCATATGTATGAAATGTATGCGACATTTATTAAATGTTTTTACATACAATCATTACCATGTGGCTAATCAGACGACCGTGCTCAGACAAAGGCTCGTCTGATGTAGGATCAAGGACCCAAATCCGCTTATCCTTCATGGATAATGCAACACAATACCAACATGTGTGCGGTGGAAGTGTGAAGTACATGTGCAACACGGGTACTACAACCTGCATAAATTGCAAAATGGAAATGTATAGACAATACCACCAATTTTCAATAATTTAACAGATAATTATAAAAAATATATTAAATTATGAAAGTGAGTAATTAATCATACCACAAACATTTCCCGAATGACGAGGTTTTCAAAGGGGGCACCGAATGGGGCTACAAGAGACTGAAGGGGTTCGTTTGTTTGTACCTTAACCTGCCACAATTAGAAGGTGTAGCTCAAGATACGTTTAAATAAAAATGGTCGGATCATGATAACATAGATGAGAAATTCGTCTGAATACTAACCCCGAAACTAGGTTCAAGCATTACACTTCGTCCTCTACCGGTACCCAATTCTGCCTTCCACCTGCTAGTATACATCTTACTAGCCACTTTGACGTATTCTATCCCCGCATACTCATCCATTGTTGCCATTCGATACATCTGATATTTGCTTAGACATAAACCATCAAACTCAATCAACTCAGGTCCTTCATCCCTGCATATATTGATCAATTGAAGAATAATAAACTATTGTATTCCATGTTTAAAATTATAAACATTAACAATATACATTCATAATCCCCTTATAATTTACTAAATAGTTTGACATTTACTTGCTATTTCCCTGGCACTCCTTGATGGAAGTAACCAATTCCTTCTCCATATCAGTTCGACTCTTCCGGGAGCTCCTAAGACCTGGAACTCGCTTTAAAATTTCAGCGGTGATTACCTGTGCACATTAGATATGTAAAACCCAACATTAAAATTCTCTAAGATAAATATATATTGGATTGTTCATTGACAGTAGTGTAAGAAAATGTACCGGCTTCTGAGCAGGAGATTAAGCAGGAGATTGTACTTCAGTTTGTAGGGCGGTCACAGATTTCGTATGGACAGAACAATCAGAGGAAGAGGGAGCCATAAATCCAAGAACATCTAAGGTAACCGCAGAAGAAGGACCAGGGGTTATAGGATTTATAGGATCACTCGCCAAAACTGGAGAGACTGAAGTGGAAGGCGGAGGGAACCCAAAGCCTCGGGTGCCAAAACCACGAGCTGAACCAAAGGCCTGTGCAAAACCCACCGGCGACGGAACTCCAAAAAGCCGTGTAGGGATTGTGGCCGTAGGGTTGTGGCCGTAGGGATTGTGGCCGGCCTGATTGTCTGCGTACCTCCGAGAGCAGGGCTAACAACCACACCACCCACACTACCACCACTTGTACCTCCACTATGAGTGTCCTTCAGCCCACTATCTTGATCCCTTACCCCTACTATTCTTGACAAATCAAGTTTCATACTTCTTAAAACCTCTCCTTGGTTGTGCATTTGCTCCTCTATTCTATCAAATCGGCTTGTTAAAACATTCAGAACCTACATACATAATATTTTTTTTCAAATGCACACAATCAGAATATCTACTGCGCGGTATGGATGCCAATAACTAATAAACTAATCAACTAATAATCTAATTAAACCAAATTGGATTAGACACAATAGCAAATAACCTCTTTTGCAATGTAGGAACCCCGCATATCTCTTGGCAATCGAGGATGATGTCTCTCGCCGTAAGCAACATCAACAGACTGGTTGTGGCAAATCAAAATAAAACATCAGTCCTTATATGAATGAATCATTACACTGCTGAATCACTACTCACACAACATGACTATTTGGTATTCCATAGTCACCTCCAGCTTTCTTGTCTGCCTCTATCAGGGCATCGACATCAGATTGGGACCACACAGCCACCCTCGGCATAAAACACCATTGCCTAGGAACAACATTAAGGTGGTCCAGGTAGAACACCTACAACAATAACCAACTTGCTTCAGAATCAAATAAGAGCTTTCAAAATTATACACAGTAAATATAAATATTTCAAAAATACCAACCGTCAAAAACAGGCGGCAGCCCCCCAATCCGGAAACAACTCCATGCTAATCAAACTGATGTGCAAACATTTTGCACCATATCTTTAGCCACTCAAAACAGAACGTGCACCAATCATATGAATTTGACTCCGGTGCTACCGATGCGGCAGGTAACAACCTCCCTGCCAAGGTAAAACCGTCTGTGCTTGGGCACAACACCAGCTTCAATATAACAATCATAAAGGCTATTCTAAATTCATATTTCTCCTCTCTTGTTACAATTGGGACAATACTACCCACCGCCTTACCCTGTCCATCCCTCATCCCAACTGCAAATTCCCAAGCTTTCTGAACAGAAATCCCACCACTATCCCCATACATCTGAACAATATGGTCTGCTATATCCCTATGGCGTGTGTCTAGGTTGGCATTAAGAGATGGAACAGGTTGAGTACCCATAGGCAGCCCCAAAACGCAGTTAAATTGGATGGGATCCAGGCTGAATTCCATATCGCCCCCACCATAGAACACCCCTTTAGCACCATCTACCCTCGTCACTAACCAGTAAGCAAATTCAGGGGACAGGTTGCGTAGTTTCAGGGTGAGGAGGGCTCCAAAACCTTCGACTCTCATCCAACAGTGACAACAACTTTGAAAACACCTCAAGCCTATCATTCTCATGCATTACTCCGCCTTTCCTCAGCCTGGTGGACACAACAGTCTCCGATTTCTTCACCTGAGCACCTAAACTCAACTAAGATGCATACAACAATGGCACTCAATCAAAACCATGTAAGAATTTATCATAAACATCTGTTATGAGTAATGTACATTCAATCAAAAACTAGATAGTAAGTTAACAATTCAACAATTCAACAAACCTTCGGTCTAATAGTAGTGGTTACGTTATGAATACTAACGACGTCTTCGTCATCGTTGCTCTCTGTACGTGGCTCCTCCTCTCCACTAGTCTCCGCATCATACACTATTCTCTTCTTTCCACTAGAAGAACCTTCCACTGCCTTTAGCGCACATGAAGTTGTTCTCTACACCCCACAACACAACAAGTTCACTTATGACTTAATATTAAAAATAGAATTGGATTAGAGTTGGATTCTTCTATTTAATACAATAGCATTCTTGTACTAATTACCGTTCGTGCTCCTGCCCTTGTAGACACGCCCTTTCCCTTAACAACGTCTTCCCTGTTTTTTTTCTCCTTTGGAAGTGGAGCATTACGTTTACCCATTTTCCTACAAAGTTATAAAGCTTAATGACTACAATAACAACGTAAACTAAACACAACAAATTCACAACATTCAAAAACATCACACTCCAATTACTTTCTTTTTTAAATGCACACATATAAACATCCACACATAATTAGACCCATTTTGGTACAAATCTACCAACCCAAATCTCATTTGCGATACCAAACTGTCAAACACTTTCAATACCATATTAGTATCAATATAAAATTATGATCCTTTTTAAAAATAATTCTATATTTTAAGTACAATTCTCCATATTATCAACACTATTTCTAACAAATTTCACATCATTTAAGCGACACATCAAATATACCAAATTTGTTCAAATATCAAAACCCAGTTACAAAACAACCGCCATTCATGCTCCTAATTCCACCATTTCACAAACAAAACCCTAAACAAATTTTAATAAACGATTATTAATAAACGAACAAAAACATGCAGCAATTAAACCAGAAACCCTAACTGAAACCCATAAATTCTTAAAATTTTACGAGTTTAACAATTACGATTACAAATATAAACCCTCCAATAAACCTAAATACATAAACTTTTAAAAAAAATTATTTGGGTTTTAGGGTTTTACCTCTTGATGACAAATAAATCTTCCTCCAGCGCAATTGCTTTTCACGAATTCACCAAACCGAATTTATCGGCAGTTATTGGCGGTTGAGCGACTGAGTGGGTGGTTATTTTGTGAGAAACGACGGAGGTTACCGATTTTGGAGGGAGATCAAACGAGCGGGAGCGCGGAACAGGTGAAGAACTCAAAGGAAATGCTAAGATTATAGAGAGAGAGAGTGAGATATTAAGTGTAAATTTATTTTTTTCACATTTATTCCAATTTTACAGCTGCACTAAATTTTTAACAACTTAAATTTAAAGGTAAAACAAAAATATTTTCGAAATTTGAATTTGAAATACCAGAAATCTAGAGAGAGAATGGGAAAGTAAAGGGAAATGAAAATGTTGGTGGGCCTTACATTTAATACCACCTAAAATTACCATCATGCTTTGGTTATACCTTTGCAATGGTATAGTAGGTATAGTCCAAGACAACCTCTCATAGTTGGTGTGTTTTGAGAAATTTAAAGTGTCGGGTAAAAAGTTCCACATTGAAAGACTGGAGGGCTTCGTGGTACTATAGAAGTTAAAGCGTAAATGCATTGGTTTATAACTTCATTCTTAAATTGTATCGTATTTTTCTTTTACACCTCGATTTAGGGAAATCCTAGAAGAAATTTATTACATAATACTAAAACAGACATTATGAATGACACGTGTTATTTTCTGGTGCAATTTTTTCCTGCCAAAATAATGTTTTTTACTTTAAAAAAAAACTACATTACCTTTTAGGAAACTAAGATAAAAATGAAATAAAAACATAATTCAATTACCATAAATGTTACCACAAAATATATTATTTGAGGAACATTGAACCAATATATGTTTTCCTTTATGATATGATTTTATTTTTGTATTAGAATAACTTTTTAATCTGATAACAAATTTAAATTATATTGATGAATGGACTTCTAATGTTAGTCTGTAAATAATATAATACATGGTAAGTACGAATGTTAATTAAAATAATAATATAGGGTAACTAACATTAGAAGTCCATTTATCAAAGTTGTACTTAATTTCAACTGTGTTACATTTGACTAACTCAGTTATGCTTGGAGTTTTTTCGAAAATTAGTCTTGGATCAATATTTCGGGTTAACTTTGTTAGATGGACGTACACAACTATAATCATTAACTTTGTATTGTAATACAGAGTATGCAAATTAAGTTTATTTGAATATTTTTTTTACACAATTTTGAATTTATATTTTTTCATATATCCTTTCTATTTTTAAGTTTTTCTAACACCACAAGTCTTTTATTTAGTTACTATTGAAATAATAAAAGTATCTTAGTAGTAACCGTGCGTTGCACGGGACCTAACCTAGTATTATACTAAAAGAGAGGACATCAATGTGGTGATGACAAATGTCACTCATTGATTGACCTCTCTTATTGATATAAAAAATTATAAAAAAAGTAAAATACTTGGATTCTATAATTATTTGGTTAACTTTTACCTCAAAAAAATATTTGATTATCTTTTCCTCAAAATAAAAAAAAGATTTCATTATATATATATATATATATATATATATATATATATATATATATATATATATATATATATATATATATATATATATATATATATATATATATATATATATATATATAGGAATTTTTTTAGAAAAAATTATACGTAGTATATCTTTTCTATATATGGTAACAAATATAACCAATATAAGATTATGTTTTTATAAAAAATTAATCCATTATGCAGAGTACGTAGTATGATTTTAGAAAAAAATAAATAAGAGTAGTCTGCTAATTTGTATTTCGTACTTACATAATTCGAATACAAATAAATTAGAAAATCAATCAAATATGAATAAGATTATTAAAAAATTACAATAGTACTCTAGAATATTTAACAACTATATTCAATAATTATAACCGTCATTGATTGTACATTTAACAAATAAATTCGTTAATTATCACCTCCGTTGATAGTAATATTTTACTACTTTAAAAAAATTATGTAACTTCTTTAAACATGAGCAAAACTTGTGTAATATAATCTATCTACTCCGTACTAATTTACTACGTAATTCCTAAAAAATTTAAATGCAACTAGTATTTGATTTTTACACTAGCTATTATATTCACATATACCTCTACTTTTTTTTTTTTTTTGTGTGTGTGTGTGTGATTATTAATACTTTATGATGAACATAGTCATGTACTACGTAGCATTTTGTTAGATTTGTCTAAATACTTGCATAAAACTACCATTTTTCTTAATAATCTATATAAGATACTAAAGGGGAGGAAATTAATGTGGAGCTGACAAATTTCACTCTCTGATTTTCCTGTCTTTTAATATAAATAATTAACCTATAATAACATAATTAATATAATCCGTATATTTTTTTTACCTAAATCTTCTAATTATTTATGGTAATAATTGATTATACTATAAAATATTTATTTAGTTATAACAATTAGTTTCTTAAATATACTACTAAATTTTACATGATTTGATACATATGTGCAATATACATCAAGATCCTTGATTGAAAGAATTATACTGAAAATCTCCTATACCACAAATCTATTTCAATATACATTACAATATTCACAACCATTTGACAATAATATTTATAAAATAAAAATAAAATTATGTTAAAAACTTTTAAATAATTAAAGGTAAAATATTATTTACATTATGAATAAAAAAACGTAACCGCATGAAATTTTGTTAAATTCATTCAACGTGAGATTTAAATATTAAAAAAAATGTAAATATTTCATAACTCTAACTAATAAAATCCTAAATAATTGAAAATGGTACTCCCTCCATCTCGGAATACTCGCACCGCTTTCCTTATAAAGCCATCCCGAATTACTCGCTCCGTTTCTATAAATGACAAACTTTTATTAATATTATACTTACCCGTACATCCAACTATATCGCTACTCCCTAAAAAAACATTAAAAAGTGAGTCATTCTCCACTACCTCTTTAAAAAGTTGACACATTTCCCACTATCTAGCTATATTAAAAAAAATATCCCACTATTAACTACCATCTAATTATATAATAAGTCAATTACATTGCATTAAACTTTGTACCGGTCAAACCGATTCGAGTATTCCGAGACGAATGGAGTATTATATAAAGAATCCTATTGAATCATAGCAATGCTTGATATTGTCTATTGAGTAATGAGAATCCTTCTAATCCTCTACTTCATAATCTATCATAAATCTCCATTCACCTTTCAAACTTACAAGAAACAAAATTATAATCTATACTATATATATAAGAAAGTATACGTGACACGCGCGTGGCGCTCTGCTTATGGGTAGTTCGCTCCATGTAATATTCATATACATTAAAAATAAAATCAAATATAGTTTGCTAAGGTTTGAACCCTTGACCTAGAGTTTAAACAATAAAGTTTTTACCACTAAACTATTACATGTTTCGTGTTATTATTGGAAAAAAAACACATATAACTAAGAGTGAATGTTATTAAATATAATAACACGGGCATCGCCCTGGCCCAAAAACTAGTTAAACATCAAAACAACGCTCAAGTAAGATTTCAATTAGCATAATTAACCAAAACAAAAGACACTTATTACATGGAATTGAAAACCAACGGATAAAGAATTCAGCAAATCTATACATATATACTACATTAAGACTTTGTTTTATTTACCTTATTTCCACATAGTTAAGGAAAAATAAGTTCGGATAAGTTTAGGAAAAATAAGGGTTGACCAAGGCTCTTCTCTATTCGACTTATTTTTACTTATTTAATACAAAATAAGTTCATATAAGTTAGTTAAGTTTAGAAAAAATATGTTTTTTCCAGACATTTTCACACACAAATAAGTTTATTTCAAAGAAAATAAGTTTTTTTTAAAGATAAAATAAGTTCAGTTAAGTTCAGATAAGTTCAATATAAGTTCAATATAAGTTCAAACAAAATAAGTCCAATAGAACGGAGCCCAAGTACAATTTATAAGTAAAATAATTTTTGATAAGCCTTAATAAGTTCAGATAATATAATTTCAAAAAATAATAAGTGAAAAGCAGGTAAATCGAATGCACCCTAAAAAATAGGTAAATTGGTGTGGAGCTAACAAGTGTTGTTCTCTCATTTGTCTCTCTTATAATATAAATAATTAACCTTTAATAATATAATTTGATATATTTCTATATTTTATTTTTACGTAGAACCTTCTAATTACTTATGGTAATAATTGGTTATACTACAAAGTACTTATTTGTTTATGGAAATAAATTTCTTAATTTAAATATACTACTAATTTAACATGCTTTGTTATATATTTAGTATACATCATGATATAGATTTTCAAAACTTTGTGAATTTTTTGTCTGTATTAAAAAATATAGTCCTATTAAATATATATGGCTATCATCAACCCATTTGACCACTAATATCACATCTCATATATTTAATTTATTAAAAAATATATTAATATCATGAGAACACAATAAAAAGAATATTCTTACACATTTATGAAAAGAATCAAAATAAAATGTCACAATTTAAAAAATTTTTATCAATGTTATAGCTAATAAAAACAATTTTAATAATAAATTTATGTCCGTATTTTTAAAAGTTAGTTGAAAGGCAAAATTAATTATTTCACAAATATATATAGGGGTCCCAGATTGTCAGGTGGGGGGTGTGTGTGTGTGTGTTGGGAGATCAAATTTGGAGCACGGGTGATGGGGTTAAAAAAATGCATTTGCCACAAGTATGAATTAGATTGGACCAGCCCACTTTGCGTATCTTTCGTCTAATTGATTTTTTATTTAATCAACTACTCTAATCAGACAACCGAAAAAGCTCTAGAATATATATATATATATATATATATATATATATATATGTATATATATATATATATATATATATATATATATATATATATATATATATATATATATATATATATATATATATATATATAGTTTTAATATATATAGTTTTAAAATTCAAAACTCTCCTACCAAAACAAAAGTCGAGTCTAGGGGTGGGTTTGAGGCGGGTGTGGATACACGGGTGGGTGAAAAGAGCGGAGATAAATTTTACTTTTTACCCATTGAGACGTGGATTTGAAGGAGTGTATTGTTCCTATCGTGGGTGGTGGGGATGGGGATGAGAATTTTGGCGGGTACGGTGTGGAGAAACCAACCCTCCTAAAAATCATTTGTAGTTGAATAAAGTAAATGATAGGGGTATGTGTTAAGGGATCGGGTAATGAGGTAGACATGACGAGTATTAAGTGATTATGAGTATCGATGTGAAGGGTGGACGAGAATAACTTTATGTTTAACACAGGTGATAAATGAGGATGAAAATAATTTTATCTATGTACCCTTATTTGTTTTTATTATGTTAATAAGTAAGACACTAAGGCAATAACAAACTTATCCAGCATTAATTTTAATTTGGAAAATTTCTATAAACTCTATTTTGATGATAATTGTCTGCCACTATACTTCAGATTTCATATAAATCTTTATTACTTTATATAATAAACCGTGCATCGCACGAGCACCATACTACTTAGGCTATGTTCTCTTCGTCTAGTCTGGTCTGGTCTGATTTTTTATTTTGCTGGTCTGGTCTGGCCTGATTCATGCTGGTCTGGTTTAGTCTGGTTTGATCTAGTCTAGTCTGATCTGGTCTGGTCTGGTCTGGTCTTTTCTTATAAATAATAAATAAATAAACAATAAACAATAAACAATAAACAATAAACAATAAACAATGAATAATAAACAATATATAATATATAATATATAATATATAATAAATAATAAATTAATATATAATAAATAATAAATAATAAATAATAAATAATAAATAATAAATAATAAATAATAAATAATAAATAATAAATAATAACTAATAAATAATAAATAATAAATAATAAATAATAAATAATAATAATAATAAATAATAAATAATAAATAATAAATAATAAATAATAAATAATAAATAATAAATAATAAATAATAAATAATAAATAATAAATAATAAATAATAAATAATAAATAATAAATAATAAATAATAAATAATAAATAATAAATAATAAATAATAAATAATAAATAATAAATAATAAATAATAAATAATAAATAATAAATAATAAATAATAAATAATAAATAATAAATAATAAATAATAAATAATAAATAATAAATAATAAATAATAATAATAAATAGTAAATAGTAAATAATAAATAATAAATAATAAATAATAAATAATAAATAATAAATAATAAATAATAAATAATAAATAATAAATAATAAATAATAAATAATAAATAATAAATAATAAATAATAAATAATAAATAATAAATAATAAGAGCTGAGCTGTGAAGCGCCAGATTTGTTTATGCTGACTCATTGACAGCTCATCCAAAAATCTATATGTGCCGTGGGCTCGTGGCTGGCTGAGAATCAAACTGTAGCGTCATAATTATATGGCACTGGTGTTTGAGCGCTGGATAATTGCAGCGCTTGCATGCGACGCGCTAGAATTTTCTAGCGTTGGTGTTTGCTTTCCGCGGTATTCCAGATTTTCCGGTTTTATTCCGAATTTCTATCTCATTCACGGTTTTAACTCTTTAACGATACTGGTTGGAGTGCAACTCTTATCTTTTCCTCAAGGATCAGTTGTAGTGCAACGCTATCACTTGAAAATCTATCTTATACAATTACTATTATGGGTAGCGGTTAGGCATGACTGTTACTATAAATAATAGTTGCTAAAAATGAAAATATGGGTTTTGGGATTGCGTCAGTCAGTCACATGTCGTTCGCCGTATACTTAGAAAAGCGTAGACAAGCAGTGTTTTGTTTCATCATCGAACTCACCGCTTCGGGCTTAGGGACAAATGTAGGCGCCTACAAACCTGTTATATGATCTTGGTTGTGCTCTGGACTGATGGCACTTGCTCTGCCATCTTAGATCTGGTACTGCGGGTAAGGCCCCGTACAAAACTATTTTAGTGTCTTTCTAAATCTTATAAATAAAATCAAAATTTTCATTACGTATATAAATGTGGTCATATAATTTTATTATAGAATGATTTGAAAAACTTAATAAAATTAAATGGATGCATAAAATTGTTTTAAAGGTATTGTAAAACTCGTATACTTTATTAAGCTCGTTTAATCCCGAGCTTAAACTCGAAAAACAAACAAGATTGTTCTTGAACAAAGCTCAAACAATCCAAATTCTTAACGAGCCAAGCTCAGACAAGAATTTTACAAAGCTCTTTCAATCTCGATTTAGCTCAAACACGAACAATCCTTATCAAACTCAAGTCAATCAGGCTAAAATTTAACTCTTACTCGTCTTACTTTACGACCCTCTTAAATTTAACTCTTACTCGTCTTACTTTACGACCCTCTTACCGTCCTACTCCTTAAAAACTAGCCAAATAGGGAGCCTAAATGTGGAACACTTGGATGTTTGGGCGAGAGTGAAGAACTGTGACGTGTGTCGGTGAGAAGCTTCTCCAGCAAAACATACAGTAGAAAATAACAAAACAAAAAGGACCCCACCTAGGCACTCATGATATCCGTATTTTGCCTTCTTCCCCGTGCTATTACACTCAATTGTACGGCATTCACTTGAAACAAAATCAATTCTTCATTTTCAAATAAAGAAAGTGAATCAATTTAGGGTTCTTCTTGATTCTTACTTTCCAAACAAATCCCCTTGCGTAAGACAAACTCCATCGCCACCACCACTCTTTCTTTGTGACTTTGTCTCATGTCTCACTCATTCCAATCTCACATTTTGATCAATTTTCTCAAATGTGTTTGATGTAACATTCAATGGAATTTTGGATTATGATTCTCCAAAATCAACATACATTTCTAACATTGTTGTTGGGTTTCTCTTTAATCTCTCTGGTTTTCAGTGTGACTGACCCCAGTGACTTGCGAGTGCTCAATTCATTCAGAAAAGGCCTGCAAAATCCACAACTCCTTCAATGGCCAGCCAATGACGATGATCCCTGTGGCTCCAAATGGAAACATATTTTCTGTTCGGGTAATCGGGTCACTCAAATCCAGGTTCAGAGATTAGGGCTTAAGGGTACTCTTCCTCCTGACTTCAACCACCTCTCCAAGCTCTCCAATTTGGGTCTTCAGAATAACGAATTTCATGGCAAATTACCCACTTTTAGTGGCTTGTCAGACTTGGAATTTGCATACTTGGATTTCAACAATTTTGATGAAATTCCTTCTGATTTCTTTCAAGGTCTCACTAGTGTTAGGGTTTTGGAATTGGATAAAAACCCTCTTAATGCAACTACAGGCTGGTCATTGCCGGATGATGTAGGAAAATTAACACAGTTGGTTAATTTTTCACTGACTAGTTGTAATTTGGTGGGTACATTGCCTGAATTTCTTGGTTCATTGTCTTCCCTAACTGCATTGAGGCTTTCAGGTAATAAGCTTTCTGGAATTATACCCATGAGTTTCAACAATTCCATGTTGCAGATACTGTGGTTGAATGATCAGGAAGATGGTGGAATGAGTGGGCCCATTGATATCATCACCTCAATGCCTTATCTTACCGAGGTTTGGCTTAATGGGAATCACTTCACTGGGACAATCCCAGAGAGTATTGGAAATTTAATCTCACTGAAAAATCTTGATCTGAATATGAATCAGCTTGTTGGTATGATCCCTCAAAGCTTGGCATTAATGGAGTTGGAGAAGTTGGATTTGAACAACAATATGTTAATGGGTCCCATTCCCAAATTCAAGTCTGGTAATGTCTCTTTTGACTCTAATTCATTTTGTGTATCAACACCAGGAGTACAATGTGCACCACAAGTGAATGCTTTATTAGATTTTCTTGGTAGCATCAATTATCCAACTTCTCTTGCTTCTCAATGGTCTGGTAATGATCCTTGTAAAGGGTCTTGGTTAGGTGTCACTTGTAATTCTGATTCCAAGGTTATTGCTCTCAATTTGCCTAATCGAAATCTTACTGGTACTCTTAGTCCTTCTGTTGCTAGCTTAGATTCGTTGAGTCAAGTTCGATTGGCAGGAAACCATCTCACTGGACAAATACCTGCAAACATTACTCAGTTGAAGTCTTTGACTACATTAGATGTCAGCCGAAACAATTTTAAGCCCCCATTGCCGAAATTCCATGCTGGTGTAAAAGTCCTCATTGATGGAAATCCTTTTCTTGTTGCAAACCATAGTGGCGGATCACCTCCTCCTATTGACAATCCACCACCCTTTAGCAGCCCACCAATGGTTGAATCCCCGCCACCTACTTCAACCCCTGGCTTGCCTCGAGGAAGTGTGAGATCACCTGCACCTGAAAGATTGCATTCCCCTGGTGTTGCCTTAAAGCAGAATTCTAGTGCTTCCTTGAAAGAGAATTCTAGACCTCAGAAACCCAAAGGACTCACCTTCATTACTGTTGTTGCCGCTATTGCTGCTGCTGTTGTGGTAATTCTTCTCTTGATTCTGTTTTACGTGTTCTGTTGTAAGAAGAACAAAGGTACTATTGAGGCACCTTGTTCTGTTGTGGTTCATCCAAAAGACCCGTATGATCCAGACAATATGGTTAAGGTTGCAGTCTCAAGTAACAACACTGGAAGCTTATTTACCCAAACTGGTAGTAGTTCTGGGAGTAGCACACTAGAAAATTCTAATTCTCATATAATAGAATCTGGAAACTTGGTTATATCAGTCCAGGTTCTTCGTAAAGTGACCAAAAATTTTGCCCCGGAAAATCAGCTTGGTCGTGGTGGGTTTGGAGTTGTTAACAAGGGAGTACTTGAAGATGGGACTACAATAGCTGTTAAGAGAATGGAGGCTGGGGTGGTTAACGGCAAACAATTGGATGAATTTCAGGCTGAAATTGCAGTCTTGTCTAAGGTAAGACATCGACATTTAGTGTCTCTATTTGGTTACTCCATAGAAGCCAATGAAAGACTTTTGGTTTATGAGTACATGCCTCATGGGGCTTTAAGCAAGCATTTGTTTCATTGGAAAAAACTTGATATGGAACCTTTGCCGTGGAAAAGGAGGCTTGTTATTGCTTTGGATGTTGCTAGAGGGATGGAGTATCTTCACACCCTAGCACAACAAAGCTTCATACACCGTGACCTCAAATCTTCAAATATTCTCTTGGATGATGAGTTTAGGGCCAAAGTTTCTGACTTTGGGTTGGTAAAACTTGCTCCTGATAGAGAGAAATCTGTTGCAACCAGACTTGCAGGAACTTTTGGGTATCTTGCTCCTGAATATGCTGGTATGTTAAATTCATTGTTTATTATTCTCCCTATCTTACTTTAGCATTTCAATGCAAACCATTTTTGAGAGAATGTAATGTTTCTATCTATTTCCTCCGAAGGGTCTATACAATACATTACAGACATTAGTAGTCTTTAAGGCGCAATAGTATGCTCTTAAATTCTATCTTCACTCTTCAGTGAATATTAGTTGCAGGAATAAAAAAAATCTTAAAATATTTTGAAATATATACAAGTTTTCATTATCTGTTGGTACTGTATGGGAAGTAGAACTTCAGTATTTGTGCATTGCAATATGCAATTTTGTGAATGAAATGTTCTGTGGATGAAATGCACATATTTTGAAGATACATTAGCTATTTAGCTCCACTGAGGGGATAATTGTAGCTGGAAAAATTAATCACTTGTTATCTCAACTGGTGAAAGTCATTATCTTTTTTCAACTATGATTTCCTTAGACGCTGGTGGATGCTTTCTTTTGAATTGCGCTTATTATCATCCATCCTGGAGAAACTCATTCTTGTTGTAATCCATGATGCTTTTGTAGTTTCTGACCTTAAACTTCAAATTTTATGAATAATGTTTTGGGGAGAAATTTCAAAATTATATTTTAACCTTGTTGCCATCTCAAACTCAGTGACAGGGAAAGTTTCAACTAAAATTGATGTGTTCAGCTTTGGGGTGGTACTAATGGAACTATTGACTGGGCTGATGGCGCTTGATGAGGAACGTTCTGAAGAGAGGAGGTATTTAGCTGAGTGGTTTTGGAGAATAAAAACAAGCCGAGAGACTCTAATGGCTGCAATAGATCCAGCACTGGATATCAAAGAAGATGCTTTCGAATGCATAAGCATCATAGCTGATCTTGCAGGGCACTGCACTGCAAGAGATCCAAATCATCGACCAGATATGGGACATGCTGTAGGTGTGCTTGCTCCACTTGTCGATAAATGGAAGCCGTTTGCTGAAGACATAGAAGATTGTTCAGGCATTGATTACAGTCTACCACTTAGAGAAATGTTAAAGGATTGGAAAAGTGAAGCAGATAATAATAGTAAGGGGAATAGCTGCACAAGCATGGATGATAGCAGGGGAAGTATACCTGCTAGGCCTACTGGATTTGCAGACTCCTTCACTTCAGCTGATGCCCGATAAGAGTATTAATCAAGAAAATAGAAAATCCTTTTTATTCATCTGGCAAATAAGTTTCCTAGTGTTTGCTACATTTAGATGTCTAGAATTTTGTGCTTTTTATCTTGTTACTTTGGGTGAATGATTAAGAAATTTGTTTTTCTTAGTGTGTACATGAAATCTGTTTCTGAAACCCCATCAGATTTTGTAGTAAAATGTCAGTCATATGTGTGTATTGTCTGTATAAAAGAATACTCCACCCGTTATAATATTTTGGTAGTTCTTTTCTTTGGGTTTATTGTAGGATTTTCAAGACTTAGTTTTCATATTAACAGTGTAGTGAATTGGAATGATGTTAAAAGTGGATTATTTATTTGGCGTAGCAACCATCTAATCTATATCACTGCAATGAAGTTACAGAAGTGAGTGAAAGAAATGACGAGCTACCTTTGTACGGAGTACTGGTAGTATGATGATGGGAGTAATATATGCGTGATGAGTTGGGAATTTGCATTGAATGTAGTTGAGTAGATTGCAGGACCATAAAAATTGAATGGCCTTCCAAGATACTCCAGGAAAAGTGTTTGCCTTGATGTTTAAAGATAGAAAGATGAGTGATCAGTTGGTAGATATGCATTCTTCAGCCTCATTATGATTCCCAGCAGATTTTATAGATTATTTCAGGAATACATTCAGCTGTTCACCAGATGTAACAGAGTTGCCCTCAATGGGAAAACAACCAATTAAACCAGAGTTATCATGCTCTTCCAGACTTCCTATTTCAGTTCTTTTCTTTTCTACTCTGTTTTTATCACCAAAAAACAGGGCTTTCAGTAATTCAGTATCTTGCACAACTACAAGCGGGCGGCTAAAGAATTTACTTTTCTTCTCACGTCTCGTTTGGTAGCCGGTAATAAATGGTGGGAATGAGAATAATTCTAATTGTATTTTGACAAGAAAATAACATGATGATGTTTATGGTAATGAAATTTTGTCACAAACTTGGTATTTTTCTTCGTAAATCTGCATTCTCACCTGATAGCACTCCTTAAATGGTAATGGAAATTTATAAAGAAAAAAATATAATATTGATTGATGGATATTGATTTCCCTTACAAATTTATACAAATTCATTCCAATTGACACTGTTGAATTGTTTATGACCGTCTACCAAACAAGCCATGAGTGTTTTGATTTTGGCTTACGTATATAAGTGTATAGTGCTTGCTTGTATAGTACGGAGTACTCATCAAAAAGTATACAAGTACTAGTATTCGGTAAATTACTATGCAATTATAATATCGAGGCAAGAAAAAGAGTTGCAGTTTATATTTTTGTTCTCAATTGTAATTACTTGTAAAATATACTATAATTAGGAGGATTCTCCACCAGAATCTACGATTTATCTAAACTCCGGCTGTTCTTGTGTTATCAACTCACTTGTATAAGGTGTGTTATTTCCGTATAAAGTCAAAACAATTTGTTTTAAGAGGTCGGATATAAGACGAAAAACGTATTTTATTTCTGATTTCCTAACTTTTCAGCTTTGGCAATTCTGTAGCATATTTTGATATAAAACCAAGCAAAAAAAAATGTATTCTAGCTGAACAACGCTTGCAAGTTGTAAGATATAATTAGTTGTACCATGCATGAGCCGCAATTAGTTATACGCTCATTCGTTAATTCCTTTAACGATTTCCCGTAATTTGTAGGAAATGTTATAATTTGGTTGTGAATTCGGTGCTAGGCCCAATTCACAAAGTGAGTATTTCAGCAACTACAAGTCTACAAGCAGCAAATTTGGAAGTAAAAACAAAACAAACAAAAAAAAAAAAAAATCTTGGGCAGAAATGAGGTTTACCGCCAGTTCGAGTCAAGTACAACAAGCACCGCCAATTCTCCCTTGGAATTCGACACCAACTTCACCACTAACCCAGAATGTTTCTCCTAACACATGGGTCGCATCCACTGCAAAGCATAACATCTCTCTTAAGCAATTCCACAACCAGGTTGACCCCATTGTTCCATGGACTTCTGCCATTGCTCGCCACTGCAAAAATGGCAATATTTCTCATGCATTCAAGGAATTCACCCGTATGCGATTCTCTGATATTCACCCTAATCATATTACATTCATCACTCTTCTCTCTGGCATTGCCCATTATCCTTCTCAAGGTAGACTTTTTGCTGCTCCTTTACATGCATATGTTTGTAAAATGGGGTTAGATAGGCCTAATGTCAAAGTGGGTACCGCCCTCGTTGACATGTACTCTAAATGTGGCTTCGTGGATTCTGCAAGACTCTGTTTTGATGATATTTCTGAGAAGAATTCCGTGTCTTGGAATACTATGATTGATGGCTATATGAGGAATGGTAAGGTTGATCATGCACTCCAACTGTTTGATGAAATGCCTGTGAAAGACGCAATTTCTTGGACCGCATTGATTGGTGGATTTGTGAAGAAGGGTCTTGATGAGGAAGCTTTGGAATGTTTCTTTGAGATGCAACTTTCTGGGGTGGAGTCGGATTATGTAACCATCATTGCTGTGCTTTCTGCGTGTGCTAATTTAGGAGCGCTTAGTTTAGGGTTGTGGATTAATAGGTTTGTCATGGGGAAATATTTTAGGGATAATATCCGTCTTTGTAACACATTGTTAGAGATGTATTCACGGTGTGGTCGTGTAGATTTTGCTCGTGAAATTTTCGAGAAGATGCCAAGTCGTACTTTGGTATCATGGAACACAATGATTGGTGGATTTGCAATGAATGGGCTTGTTGAAGAGGCATTAATTCTTTTTGATAGGATGCAGAGGGAAGGCTTCAAACCAGATGGTGTCAGTTTTACCGGAGCTCTTACTGCCTGCAGTCACGCTGGTTTGGTAGATCAAGGGCTCGAGTACTTTGATGGCATGCAAAATGTTCACAATCTTTCTCCTCGTATTGAGCATTATGGTTGCTTAGTTGATCTCTACAGCCGTGCAGGGAGGTTAGAAGATGCATTAAGTGTGATAAAAAACATGCCGATGAAGCCTAATGAAGTTGTATTAGGATCACTGCTGGCAGCATGCAGAAATTGTGGGGACATTAACTTAGCAGAGGTTGTCATGAAATTTTTGGTGGAGTTGGATCCAAGCTCTGATTCAAACTATGTGATGCTTGCAAACATGTATGCTGCTGTTGGAAGTTGGGAGGGTGCAGGTAAGGTTCGAAGGAATATGAGAACTCGTGGGATACAAAAGAGACCCGGTATAAGCTCAATTGAGATAGAGGGTGGCATTCATGAATTCATGGCCGGTGATAAATCTCATTCTCAGACAGATTCTATCTATGAAATTCTAGAGCTTCTGTCATATGAACTGGAGAATTATGGATATATTCGAGAAGCTGCAGTACCAGAATTATAAGGTATTCTCAACTTCAATGTCATGCTGTGAATTTATTTTGTAACTAGAGGAAGTAAATTTCATATAGCAATTCCTTTATTTTACCGGTACAGTGAATTTCCGCATCAGATAGAGGTTCTGACAGAGAATTCGAGCCTTTATCCCAAATTCAACATTGTTGTATCTTTCGTTTACCATGAAGTGTTCTGCAATTATTTTGATTGATTATTGCCCAAACTGAAACTTGCTAATTTTCACATAACAGTAAAGCTGTCTAAAAGTTCCCTCTGCATCTTGAAAACAAGAAGAACAGGACTTCAAAATTTTATGTATTCCAGCAGCAACAAAGTATGGTAAACGAAATAATCTTTTGGTGATGCAAAAACTGAACTATTAATTTGACACCCTGTATCATAAAATCCAGAATGTATTGATAACTTAGTTTTAGTTTTGGACAAGCTTAATAATATTTTACTAACATAATCTTCAGCTTTCGAGAAGTCTAGCGAATTTCACACTTGAAATTTACACAGCAACAGAAAATTGTCTAGCATCTTCCCTAACAATAATAAATAATACTACGTACTTGGTATAGTAGTATTACTTAACTACTTATCCACTAATCTGTTAGCCTCCAAAGTTTTCCTCTCACAATTATCTCAGACTTCCCTTGAATTTTGCAGGCCCCGAGAAATGCCCTCCACAAACACGCATCGGGCTCCATCTCCATGCTCTCAATAATTCCTCTAGCTTCTTCTATTTTGCCAGCTCTACCCAACATATCAACCATACAACTACAATGTTCCTTGGTTGGCCGTATATGAAATATCTCAACCATCATCTCAAAATATTCCTCCCCCTCCTTTACCCTTCCTCCATGACTACAAGCTGTGAGAATTGTGGTAAACATCACCTCGTCTGGCCAAACACCCGCAACCAACATCTTATCAAACAAACAAAATACCTCATCAGCGTTCCCATGCATTCCATAACCACCCATCATGGCACTCCATGTAATCAAGTTTCTTCTAGGCATTTTATCGAACACTTTACGTGCAGACTCCAACTCACCGCACTTACAGTACATTGTGATCAAGGCGTTGCAATGTGCAATATCAAAACCAAACCCATGTACCAAAACGAAACTGTGGATTCGCCGCCCAATTCTTAAGTACGAAAGTGCGGCGACAGATTTAAGAACTGCGGGAAGGGTGTTGAGGTCAATCGGTTTGCGATCTTGGAGCAATTGATGGAAAGAAGAAAGAGAAAGATGAAACTGCTTGGTAGAAGCGTAGCCCCTGATAAAGGTGTTGTAGAGAAAGGTGAATTTACGGTTAGTGAAAGAAAACATAAGCTCAGCATCGGAAAACTCAGCACAAGCGGTGTAGGAAGAGACGAGCTTTGCTCGGATGAAGTCATTGCATGAAAACCCCAGTTTAATAGTTTGGGAATGGAGTATCCGCAGGTTTTGGAGGTTCTTGGTTCCGCAACAGAGCTCCAGAAGTGAAGCGCAAGCAAGCATGTTTCGAGGTAGACTCATCTCAAATTCTCATTGCTCTTTTTTTTTTTTTTTTTTTTTGTTCTTTTTAATTCTTCAAACAAAGTTTTAGCCCGCTTCACCCATGTGACTGTCTAGCTTCTCGCCATTTCTATTCCCACTCTCGCGGAGCAGGGAGTAATATTTCAATATCCTTTGTTACTTAAACATGAATGTAACTAGGTCCACGATATAATTAGTTTTGTTTTTTTCCAAAACGGTAGTCACTAATGTACTTGGAAAATGGCTGGTTGTAACTTTTTTTTTGGTCCGAATGGCTATTTTAAAAACTCTAGAGAGAAGACGGTTACCCATATGGCCCTGAACTGTCTGGGTAGTAAACTGTTATGGCGAATGTCTCCATTGAGGTTGGACATGAACGAGTGGAAGCATAGTTTCTTTGAATGGTGTGTGTTCTTCGCAAAGTCTAGCAACACTGACAGAGTGTGGGAGTTCGCAATGCTTATTATATGAAAGACATGGAACATGAGGAACAAATGGGTGTTTGAGAAGAAGAGAGAAGATCCAGGGGTAGCCTGCACGAAGACAGCGCACCTCTTAGGCGAATTTGAAGCAGCAGCCGTTCGGAACCAACCAGCGACAACTAAGACTGTGCAAGTTCAACAAATATTAAAGACAAATATCCAAAAAATTGAAGCATATCTAAACTTTTATCAAAATGCTACAATTATCAACAAATTTAATACGGAGTAATAAAGAACCTCACATAAAACAATCAATCTCGATAATTAAATTAAGATCTCACACATTAAAAGGTTCACTAAATAATGACAAATTTATTAAAGTTACGGATATAAAAATCTCATGGCGTGTTCCAATCATCTTATTAGTAACTAGTTCTTGTGCCCGTTCTACGAACGGGGTTTTTTTTCTTTGTTGTTTCCTCGTTTTGTGATGCTTATTGGTATTGGACTGATCCAATTTGTTTAGAGTTAACGAATGCAAGTATGGTTTGCTATTGATGCATTATTTTAGAGGATATACCGAGCTTGTAATGTTAAATCCTCTGATATTGCCTGTGGAACTCAAAAATTTAACATGGCTACTATAAATGTTTGAAAACCTGTCTACCGTTTGTTGAGACTTTAGACTTTATTTTCCGGTGCTGTAAAATTGGAAAGAAGAGAGTGTTTGCCTCTACTTTTTGTTGTGCGATCTTCCTCGACAGAAGCTACCAACTCCCTGGCATGTTCATCTAGCCACATTATAGTTCTACCTACTTTGCTTATCTAAACATTCCGTTTTGTGATTTTATTTTAAAACACTTAACATAGGTCCCTGGTCCCTGGGCTGAGGTTTTTGAACTGTCTTCTTGTTGTTGCTTCATGAGCTTTGTCCCTGGTGCAGAAGTTGGTCGTGAAGTTGGACTGGTTCTGGATTTGTGTTTGTGCCTGCTGTTATTATGGGTGTTTCCTCTGTTGTTGTGATGCTGTTTTTGAAAGGGTAGTGTTTGTGAGTGTAGTGTATAATAATATTAATTGTAGTATGTAGATATGTATTTGATAATGTCGTTACCTGTGCATTTTTTGCTTCTTTGGTGGTTGTCCCTCTTTTTTTATTTCTCTTAGTATCTCCTTTCCTCGTCGTTGTGGTGTTCTCTTCTCTTCCGTTTCAATATGGAATACCTTTATAGCTGTTAGTTCTTGTATGTATCCTTTGTCGTTGACTTTTAGTTTCATTGTACATTTCTTCCCAATGCATTGTTGGAGCTCTTTTGCGACCTTTTCTGGTCCATTGTCCTGCATATGCGATGTAGTCAGTATTTAAATTTTGTTTAGGGAGTGTTTTTTTTTTTTGTAAGTAACGTAATGATACCTGGTTATAAATCTTCACCATTGATGTTATTGGTTTGCCAATGATTTTTTTCACGTCTTTGTCGAATATCCCCACAGTCATTGTTGCAATGCCATCATCAATTGTGGCAATTAATCGGTACCTGTGAATGGTTTTGTAAGAAATTAGGTATATTGGTTCAAGGGTGGGTAAATGTGGTTAGTTCATGTATCCCACCTGTCAGTTGGAAACTCTGGGACGTCTTCGCATTTGTTGCAGTATTGATTCTCATCAATCTTTGATTTGCAATTGTTACATGACGTGTACATCCAGCCACACTCTTGGTCATGTATGGTTGCTATTTTTGCCACGCATGTATAAGTATTCTTGGCTTCCTGTATACATTGTTATAATAATGTCATCCCCCCTTATGTTTTTGTATTATAAATTTATTGTAGTTGTACCTGGTTTTCTTCTCCTTCCATGTATATTTGTTGTAATTCTGTGATTGTTTTTCGATTCTTGGTCATCGCCTCCTCTAAGCTCTCTGGCTGAGTGACTTCAATATGGAGTATTTCTTGTAGTGGGACATCAGTCATGTTGTACAAAATTTGAAATAATTAATGTTTGTAGAAGTGGTTGTAGTTGATAATAATGAATTGCATTTTATATTGTTCTTACTTTTTTTTGAAGTTTTCGACTTCTGGTATTTCTAAATTGATGTAGAGCTTTGTTCCTCCTGTAGAGTTGAGTTGGTAATTTCCTGCATTTACAGTGAGTTTTTTAGTTTTTGCAAATCATAGCTATTTGAGTATATTATTTTATAGTGTTTTGTGTTTGCACTCACCCTTGAACATTGTTACCCGAGTGGCTGTTATTATGACTATTTTTGGTTGGGCTCCATTTTCTGCTACGTCGTCTGCCACCAGATCTGCTTGTTGTCCCCATAGAGTTACTGCAATCTTGTTGGTCCTGTGGTGAAGCATATTTGGGTTTTTTTTTTTGTTAGTATTCTTGGGTAATTTTTATAATCTTTTTGCTTACCTTTCATCTTGGATGTGTATCGTCCTTCTTTGATCCGTGTTGTTGTCGTGATTTTGAGTGATTTTGTTTTCTACGCCAATTAGTTGTCCTATTACCTCTGCACAGTTAGTCACAACACATTAGTTAGGTTTTTGTGTTAGCAGATTATTTGGTGGCCGTTAGTCATATTTTGTTTTATACACATGTCAATTACATATGTGTTTTCTTTTCATTGTGGTGTCCTCTATTTGTTGAGTAGACTGAAATTATACAATGAGTTGTTGTTTACCTGTAAGGACATCGATCTTGTTAGTTCGCTCAGATAGGTCGTCGATAGGGCGTAAGTTGAATTTGTGAAATGGGATTGCTGCTGAACTTTCTTCTTGTAACGTGACTGATGTGAATGAAGTGAACCAAATGATATACTCATTCTCCACTTGTAGTCGAGTCCTATTGTTCTTTCCCACATTGAAATGAGTCATTGTATATATTCTTCCTTCTTGTAGTCGGTCCTTGAAATGACTGACTATTGCCTTTTTTACCAATGCTTGTATTTGGGATCCCTGGCATTTGCATGTCTTAGTACGTTTTTTTATTAAAGATGAAGTAGTTTGTGGTAGTTCCATACCTGTTCATCTAGAAGCACCATGTCTATGGTATCCGGTGTTGGGTTTGTCGGTTTGTACCGGACTTCCCACATGCGTGTTACTCGTGCTGTTATTGTCCAGTCTCTTTTTGTTGTATCCAGTTCTGCAATATAGTTTTTGGTGGCTTCCATATCCTGCAATTCGAAGATGTGACATTATTTTTCTGTAATTAATCTTTCAAGGAACATACCTGATTTCTTTGTGTTGATGTGAAAGCAGTTTATCTTTGTGTATTATTATGTGTAGGTTGTAGACGAATTACCTAGGTGTCTTTGTAAAGTGGCTGAGTTCTTTTTGAAGTGTACTTTGTAGTGGTGGTTGTTTTTTGTGTGTTTTATATTTCGTTAGTTTCTTTTTATACTGGTTGTCTCTATTAAAACTTTAAATGTGTCATTCATTATCCTTTGGGGTGGGTAGTTTATTGGGTTTTTACTTTATTATTAAGTTTTGTTTTTTATTTGTTAATGGCGGTCATAATGTTTTTATGTGATTGCAGTTTCTGTGTGCAGTTATTGGGGAGTTATGTACATTGTAACTGGCGTATCTATTAACTATTTAGCTGTTTGAAATGTTATTCTTTGTCAGTTACCATAGTTTTTGTTTTGTTTGTTTTACTGTTAAGTTTATTGTGTTTATTGGTTTTGAATTATGTTTTTATTGTGATGTAGTTAATATGTCATTTATTAATATGTTTGGACAGTTTTTGGTGTAATGGTTAATGATGATTAAAGGGAACATTGTTCTAAGTTATGGGATTTTACTTGGGTTGATGTGGGGGTTCGCATTGTAATAACTTAGATGGATGGGACCTGGGCCAATATGTTTGTTTTTAGGGTGGTTTATTTGCTTTGCTGGGGTTACCATTCGGGGCAATTATATTCTAGAAACGGGCAGTATGTTTTTTTTAGGGTGGTTCATTTTTTTTGCTGGGGTTATCATAAGGAGGCCTTTATATTCTCTAAAGATTGTAGTTTGTAACCTGAGTGTCGTAAATGCTTTCCCCGGATTGGGGATTCTACATATGTGGTATTTTGTAGCCTCAGTTTTTTATCCATATTAATGCATATGGGGAGTTCATTCCCATAATATTAAGTTGGGCACCACCTTGTTACAGTAAGATTATTATAGCCAATGCTTTCTCCCCTTTAGTTGTATACGTATGTCTTAGTTCTGTTTATTGATGTACTTACCAAAGTTTTTGGTGTCATCGGGATTTATATCCTGGTTTGTGTGTTAGCTAACTCATCCTTCTGCGTTTGAATAGATGGCTGCAGAAAAAAACTTTAATTTTCAGCGGAATGCTCTTTTCCAGATTAGTGTTGTAGTGATTAATAGTTAAATACCTGTTGAACATTATGGCAAAGTGGTGATGCCTGCACCAAAGTTTCTTTCATATTTAGTCCAGGCGATGTTCTTCCAACACATGGTGATGAGATGTAGCTAGAGGCAGCAGGTGCTGAAGATTGAAGAACATGCGAGGATCCATTATTATTGTTGCTCCCTGCAGCTGTTGGCGCCTCAGCAAGAGCTTAAGTCCAACCCTCACTGCAAACAATGGTGGGTTAACAATGGACATAGTCTTTTAAATGTCAATTTTTGGACGCCAGTTACACTGCTACTAACAGAAAGGACGTCATTTCCATTGTCATGATGAGTAACACTTGTAATGATTAGACGACCATCATTACTCATAATCTGTAACATAAAGATTTATACGTAATGAGATGCAAGGATAAATCAGTAATGTAGTGACTATTTTTTTTTGGTTGTTATTGTAACATTTGAAGTCAAATTACCTGTAAGTGTGGTTAAAGAGTGGCCGAAGATGATATCCTGCACCAAATAAACTATGGACTGATCAGTAATGGTTAAGATCTTCATTAAAAAAAGATGTTAATTAGACCTTCTTATGTTGCTCAGACTCCTGACCATTTAATTTGGCCTTTTGTCAGACTATGTTGGTTCTGTGATTAAGTGTACTGTTAGCCGGAAAAACAACTACATTTATATTCAGATGATTATTAAGGAGTGACTTACATTATCCCTGATGGAAGGGTTGTTGACCATAGGCAATTTTGTTTTTGCTCCAGCATTGTTTGTCTTATGTGCCTGTACAACCATAAACATTATGGACGTGAATGAATTCCTATAGATTTATCTGTCATGAAAAGGTAGCACAAAATGGGTAAAGTTATTAGATGACCAAGGAAAGTATATAGAACCAAAATATGATTGTGGCAAACAACAGGAACAACATGTGAAATCAATGAAATTCCACATTCATGTTAATAGTAATTTAACTTAGCAAGTTAAAGAAAGCAGGGGCACTCATATAAGTTGTGTGAAAAAGACATTTGAAGTGTATTTGTATTAATTTCTGTAGAAGTCACAAACAATTGGAAACTACGCAGACACATTGCTTGTTGTCCTTATTTTTTTTCTTTCATACATTGTTAAAAATTTCTCTATAGACTACATTCTTTGTGACTGTACTATCTTCTGTACTGTCTCCATCAGGTCCTATACAAATTCGGAGACCTGATCAACACGTTACCCTAGAAACAGCCACATATAGTTGCCCGTGGCTGAAGACGGGCTCTGGCAAATATACACCCACACGGTTGAATGTTTGTCCTTGGCTCTTGTTTATTGTCATTGCGAAACATACCTTGACAGGGAATTGTCTGCGCTTCATAGTGAATGGTAGTGTGTGATTAGCTGGTGTTATCTCTACCCGCGGAATAGATACTCGTCGTCCCACATTTGTTCCAGTCACCACTTGTGCTTCAATCACAATTTGTTCCAACCGTGTTATGATGAGCCTTGTTCCGTTGCATAATCCTTCTACCTGGTTGATGTTCCTAAGTAGTATGATTGGGCACCCTACTTTTAGACGTATTTCATGATTTGGGATGCCAAGGAATTGGAGAGTGTTTAGGAATTCTGTCGGGTATAGATCTTCATCAACTGATGTTCTATTTGCAAGTGGGCTTACTCTGTCAACACTTTTATATACTCCTTCTTCTCTATGGATCATAGAGAGTATGTAGTTATTGATGTCATCCACACAATCGTTTTTAGGCGCCAGTATTGCCCTTTCAGCTAGGTATTTGATGTCTGTGTACCTGTGAAGAAGGTCTGGGTAAATTTCTTCCACGAGGGCTGCCTTTTTGTCTGGATGGTCTTTTACCAGGAGGTCAGGTGGAATTTGAATCCAATTGGCCTCATCTTCCCCTGTTTTTGCAGTGGCATGGATTTGACCATCACCCACATCTAGGACCCACTTGCTGAAATTCTGCATTTCTTCTAATCCAACAATGTCTGAGCTTCCCCTCAATCTCATGTTTGTGGTTAGTTTGAACACGGTGCAATGAGGCCAAATTTTTGGCGACCTATTGACAGATGCATCTACAATCTCTGCTCTTCCTTTTCGCGGCACAACTAGTAGTATTTGTCTAAAATCTCCTCCTAATACCACTGTTTTTCCTCCGAAGGGCTTGTCATTTGTTTGCATAATATCACGTAAAGTACGATCCACTGCCTCAAAGGCATGCCTGTGGACCATGGGAGCTTCGTCCCATATTATAAGGCTTGCTTGTTGGAGGAGAAATGCCAAGTCCGAACCCTGCATTATCCGGCAACATGAGTTCTCGTTTAAATGTATCGGGATGCTGAAGCGTGAGTGTGCTGTCCTTCCACAATGAAGTAATAGTGCTGCGATTCCCGATGATGCGACTGCGATAACTATACGCCCCTCTGATCTAAGTCTTGATATTAAGGTGCTCCACAAATATGTCTTCCCTGTACCCCCGCTTCCATAAATGAAGAACACTCCTCCTGCTCTATTTTCTACTGCCTCGAGTATCTTGTGGTAGATTGTGCTTTGCTCTGGATTCAGCCCGGCTTCGAGAGTAGATGCTTCATCTGCTAGCATCCCCACATCATACATTTGCTCTTCCAATACCAACCTGTTTGTTGTTTGTTGCACCAAAGCCATGTCTGGGAATGACATATTCCCATAGTTTGCAAGACTCCGGTTATTTCGGTTGAGGATCAATTCAATGTCATATAATGCATAGTTTTGCACCTGGTTGGTCGTCAACATGATGTTGGGGGAATTAAACCGTTTGCGTTGCCTGTATAGCACATCATCTGATAGAAGCTCCCAGTTTTTATACCATAAGTCACTGGGGTTTGAGACTTCACAGAATATTAAAATTGTGACAAATAACTCTCTAAGCTGTGGGGCATGGGCCCAAGACGATGCTGCTTGTAAAGCTTCATGCCATTCAGTATCTCCTTCTAAAAGACCCATAGCATTGCAAGCTTCCTTGAAAGTGGCATACTCTATGCCGTTTACCGTTCTTATTTCCCCAAAGGTTGTGGATCCTGTAACTATATTCAGGAGCATGCGCAAGTAGTAAAGTTCCCCTGATGCTGGGTGCACATAGTATATTCTCCCTATTTTGAACCTGTCATCTCTTACTTTCCATCTCTTTTCCTTGGTTAGCCAGACCCATTCAGTTGGGAATTCATGGTATGTCAGTGTTCTTGCTTGTGGATACTTCTTGTTTGCTTCCATCCACCCGATGAGAGGTGTCTTGGCTGGTCCTACTCTTTCGAGGACTTCATCCAGATGCTCATGATCTTCAAACATCACTGTTTGTTCTTCCTCGAGGTGACAACTTAGGCGTTGTACTGGTGGGTATTTATATTGTATCGGGAAACCGAAAACCCTCCAACACGCCTCTGCAGCAGATACGTATCTGCATTGCAAGTATGATTGTATCTCGTCTTTTTGAGGTTCGTGGTTGCCTAGTTGTCCTCCCGGCATTGCATTTTCTGTAGCTTCTTGTATTGTTGCTAATGCCATGTCTGGACCTTTATTCATGTACTTGAATAGGTACTTGGTACATGTGTATTTGTTGCACACTTCAACATTGATGTGGGCTTGATACTTCACCAGCAAGTCCACATTGTACGGGACAATGAAAGTATTATCAATTGTGTGTCCATTCTTTGTTGCTGTCCTTCCATTGTTTCTTCTCCTGTATGCCGGGTATCCGTCTTCACCAATAACAGTTTCGTTGTTGAAGTCTTTGGGGTAATATTTCGTACACCGGCCCCCATGCATACATGGACATTTTGGGTTCAAGCTACCGCATGGTCCATGTGTCATGTACTGGACTACTGCCTCGAATGCAATAGGGTCTAATTCCTGGTCCGGTAGTTCTGCTAAAATCAAGCGGTCGATGTCTGATGGTGTTCGAAGTTTATCTGCTTCATGCAAGAATAGCAGCATATGAACATGTGGAAGTCCTCTTTTTTGAAACTCGATTGTGTATATTGCTGCAAGGTGGTTAAAGGTTAGAATTGCAAGGTAGTTAAGTGTAAGAATTATTATTTCTTGTGAACTCTGATAACCTAATAAGATAGAATAACCCGATGAATGGAATAATTAAATCCCAAAACTTCACCCTTAGTTATAAACCCACTACCCTACCCTAATCTACGCTTACTACAATCCACATATACCCACTGGAACCATGTAATTGAATCTGCTAAAACCAGAAATACAGAATCTAAATCCAAACCACAAGCATGAATAAAATAGAAGTTTAAATCATAATAGAACCCCTAGCACTCAAGCTATAATCTTTCTCCCATTCAAACCTGTTTTTAACATGATATCAACCGTCAAATCTTCCACAATCAATTTCTTATAAAAAGCCTCAAAATCGATACTACTTATTTAGGCACTTTCATGCATCTGAAATCATCTTAAGAACATATTACTCTGCACTTTCAGCAAAGAGAATTCATGTACATTACATTCTAACTACTTCATTTTGAAGGCACTACAGTTTATTATCTAATTATGTAATTAATTTACTTCAGTACCGGATATATTATATCATAACATCTTCCATATCGGCCCGAAAATGAAATGTTGGTGGTGCATCCATAGGCTAAACATATTAAGTGTCAGATTTCTAATACACATATATAGTGAGGTAGTTAATTAAGCAATTACCTGCTTTAGTGCGACCACAAATATTTCTTTTGGTAAGGTCCACCATAAGCTCATCAAGTTTAATCTTGAACACTCGAGCAATGATATCAGGTCGGTCTTCTGGTTTCTGTCCTGGGATCAAGGATAAAAATTCTCTAATCTCTGGCCACTTTGGATTACATGTCATAGTAATGAACAAATCTGGAGGGCCAGCCCATCTGCAAATAGCTAGGGCATCGTGGTAGTTTTGAATCATGAATCTCAGGCTTCCGGTGAAAGATGAAGGTAGTATAACGCGTTGTCCTACAGATGCAGGCGTTGTATCACCTCGAGAAACTGCATCCGTCAATCCACGTAGCACATCCTTTCTTAGTTTTTTTTGGTTGCTTCTTACCCATTCTAATCTTCCTTCTTGCATGCATGTGAAGGCGTCAACTTGTTGTTGCTGGTTAAGTCTTCCCAATTGGAATCTCGTCTTTGCCTCTTTTTCTCTTTGCTGAAAGCGGAAAGCATTATATTATCTCATAGTCACTTTTGTTCTGACCCTTCTCCCAATTTCTTCCCTATCATTATGTGGGATATCTGTTGTATATCCATCTTCTCCATAAGGGAAAAGAAGTGGATATTGCATTGCCATGAAACTCGGGTGAAGTTCGGAGATCCTCTTCAGACCAAAGTGCTAGCCAGCTACTATGTCTCTGTCTAATTCTGCTTTTCCTTCTCCACTTCCAAGGCTGTTTATCCGGTTTGTTACTTCATTTTGTGTGTCATAAATATAAAGCTGGCTGAACCTAGGTTGTTGCCCTTCTGGCGGAAGCAACGACCCAAACTTATGATGGTTTTGACCATTTAATCTGAACACATACGAAGCATTTCCTCGGTTGATGCTGTTGTCAACCTTCCCTCCCATTGAAGTGAAAGCGTTGATGGAGTTGTACATCCTCCCTTTGACTTTGAAATCTTTTGACCGAGTGTCATTATTGTCAAGTAGATCCTTCAAAAATACAGGGGGGTCTCTTAATAGAGGTAACGTGACTTTGCCCTTTTGACAACATAAACTGTACTCAGCTACAACATTGTTTCTGTCCTTCCTCGCCCGTTCTTCACACCAAACTATAGCTTCACATTTTGGACACACTTCACTTGGGCCCCCAAAAGTCCAAGGTTCGGTGTATATTCCTGTGTGATGGTTGGGAACGTGTTAGGTTGATGAACTTGTTCATGTAAGATTACATTGAAAATTTGACAGAATAATTACTCACTTGTATGTTTGGTAGGGTGAGTTATTTGTTGATGGTCGTACAGTTCCGAACTTTGTGTTTGCTGCATATCTGTGGTTTAAGAATGTGAGAATTGTGGAATGTGTTAATGAAAAAACAACCTACTTGAAACATGAGATATATTACTACTTTTTACCATTTTCGAATGCCGTGTTTTGATTTGCGGTCCGCTGTTGTGTGGCCATTGAAGTTGTCAGTTGTCTGGTGTCACTTTGACGGGTACGTTTTCTTGCACGGCTTGAAGTGGGTTGTATACTATTTGAGGTGGATGCAATGTCTAATACCAAATAAATAACATGTCAGACTTTGTGGTTTCAAAATTTAAAACATATGTCATGTTTTTGCAAAACAGTTTACTACCACTTACCAATGCTAGCGGTCAGGGCTCTGCTAACATCTCTTAGGGACGGTCCAGAGGCTGATGCGCGTCGATTTCTCCTTTGGTTAAGTATATGTCTTCGTAACAATCGAGCATGTTTTGCTTTGCCTTTAACATAATCTGTGTCCAGTCTGGCAGTTTGGGGTATAGGTTGTTGGCAATGAAATCCCAAACTTTGTGTTTGCTCAATATCTGTGTTTCAAAATGTGATTAACTACTGTTGGGGGAAAAAAACATTTAACATGACCTACAATACTTTTTTTTTTACCATTTGGAAATTCCGAGTTTTGGTTTACGACCCGTTGATTTGTACCTTCTGATGTTGTCAGTTGTTCGTTCTCACTGTGACGACACTGTTCCCTTCCGCGACTTGGAGTAGGTTGTACACTTGTTGAGTTGGGTGGAGTATCTGAAACCAAACATATAAGTTTTCAGACTAATTTGTTACATTTTTTCAAACATGATAGCCATGTTGCGTCATTTTAAATACACCCCTTACCAATTATTCCTGTCATGGGTCTTTTGACTGATCTTCTAACCGCTCTTAGGAACGATCCAGAGACTGATGGGCGTTGATTTCTCCTTTGGTTAACTATATGTTTTCTTAAAATCGAGCATGTTTTGCTTTGCCTTTAACATAATCGATTTCCACTCTGGCAGTTAGGGGTATCAATTCTTGTCTACGAAATACCAAACTTTGTCTGTGCTCAATATCTGCATTCCAAAAGTTGAGTAGGGACATATGTAAATAAAACTCGGCTAAAATGAAACATGAGCTACAATACTACTTCATATCCTATGATACTTGTTGAGTTGGGTGAAGTATATAATACCATCTATATAAGAAATAAGAGTGATTGATACATTTGTTCAAATCTAACAGCCATCCTCTGTGATTTAAAATTGACTTCTTACCAGTTACACCAGTCGTGGGTCTTCTGACTGATCTCCTAACATCTCTTGGGGACATGACCGAGGCTGATGCGCGTTGATTTCTCCTCTGTTTAAGTATATGTTTTCTTAACAATCGAGCATGTCTAGCATTTTGGATACCATCATCCATTTTCAATCTGCAAAAGATGTGCATAAAATTCATTTAGCATGGAGTACTACTACAGAGTATTTGACTTTGAAATTGATAGAAGTTAAAATGGCCATGAATTTTGATATGTATACGATAAGTAGAGATGGATAAATGTAAGATTCAATTGAGCAAAAATAAGATTGTAATTTCTATTATTCAATTGGACTGCAAACATAAAGTCGGCAAATTTTTAAAATAGATAATAATCCAACTAATATAGTTTGACTTTTGCACCAAACAAAAAAACTAATATACTTTGACTTAGTAGATATTTTTATACTTATTTAAATGCCCTAAATTTTGTAGATGTTGTCGGAAAATTCTATTCTCATCACAAACTTCAAAGTAGCTTCGCTTAAGATCATTGAAGCTCATCTCTTCCGTGGCTAGCTTAATCTCGGTTAAACGTCTTTTTCTCCTTTGTTGCATGCATACTTCATAGTTAATATCGTCTACATCGAAATTATATGTTTGTTGAATAATTTTCACTGCTTGTTTTGCTGCATCTTCAGATGCTTGTGCAATGTCTTTGTGTAGTTTACTATAAACTATGATTGGTAAATCTTCCTTGTTCATTGTGAGCTTCACAACAACCTTGTACTTGTCTTTTTTGGCTTTGTAGTATTGTCTGTACAGGGGTCTAGGAAGACCATACCATTGAACAACTTGACCAAGCAACCCTGTGAAACTAATGGTGAAGAGTTTCCTGCCATTTTTCATTTTCTTTTTAAAAAAATGGAAATTTAAGTTAATGTTTAGTCCCTCAATGGGTTTGCATCTGTGACAAAATTAGGACATTATCAAAAACCAAAAGATACGAAATGCATAGGAGTTGAGATTTTTTTCCTATGTAAATTATCGGAGACAAATATACTCATGGAATGTGATTTCACTCCGTATGTCCCATAAACAACCAAATTGGAAAAGAAGGTGAATACTAAGTCCCTTGAATATACATTCTAGTCTTAATTATAATGTCAAATAAACACTTAAGTTGGGAATATATTAGGCTGAAGATGGTGATTATATTTACAATTTTCATCTTTAATTTGGTAATTGAATTAGTTTTAGACAAATCAAACAAAATCAATTAAAAGGAACACCATCTAAGAAGAATTAAGAAGTTGTTTCTTTTGAAGGTCTGTACAAGAACACCACCACATGATATGTTTAATTGAGTGTTTCCAATTCACATCACTCACCTGAACACTACAGTCCAATTCCAAAATTTCTTTCTCCAATGTTAGAACGGATACAAACTAAATATTCCTCTCTAAGCCTCGTAAGGAAATAATATCGCCAGGCCATCACTATAAAAAGATTCAGTAAAAAGAAGGATAAAAGAGCCAATGAACTCAGCGTAAAACAATATCATCAGCTATGTTAGACAGTCAAACTGTTAACATTGTTGTATTGTATCTGTTCAGTACCAAAACTCAACTTCATATCAGCTTCCTATAATTATGTTAAGTTGTTCAGTAGGGAGTATGTTAAACTTGTCAACTTTATTTTTTGGATAGGAAAGCTTCCTATAATTGGCAAAATAATTAGCAAACTGAACATGGTATCAAAATCAGTTTGAGTTTTGGGCCTTTAATCAGTTTATGACATGCTTTTTCAAGTTTAATTTGTTTACTAATCAGTAATCACTACTTCACTTCAAGGATTTTACAGAAACCATTTTGAATTTCATGTCTCCACAACCCTTTAGCAAAAGGCGAGAAGTTATATCAGGTAGCTAATAACTAAGTACCTACTCGTATATTGAAGCTACAGGGTATACATAGTACTATTTTGACCGACACTCTGGTACAGTTTCTGGGTAAGTTACAAACAAATGAAGTACATTATAGTCCTCTTTCTCAAAATATTAAAATCAAAATGATAATAAGTGCATAGTAGTCCAGAAATTTCAGGATGTTGCAAACAAAGTAGAGAAAAGGGATCACCTTTAAAAACGCCTGTCGGAATCAATGAACACCGAACGCTGGGGTACACGATCAAGAACCTGTGTCCAAAAACAAACTAAATACCAATTCCTGATATAAAAAAAAGGACAGAACCACCCAAAATAATATCACAGGGAGTCCAACTATTTAACATGAGTAATAAAAGTATAGCTTTTCTTTGATGGATCATTGTTTATAACTCTCCCGGAGGACAAAATCAAGAATACTTTTTCAAATACTCTATACTATAATTAAATGGGGAAAAAAAACAGGGCACAACTCAACACAGGAAACGCATTTTCAAAAGACTTGATTTGGCTTCACTATTCTCATCTTGATACACATTCAACCTCAATCTTACGCAACAAAACAAAGCTTCCACCCACACAATACAGACTACACGTTAACATACTACTATTATTCATCCTCAAATACATCAAATGCTCAACTAAATCGGTAAACCCAAATAGGAAACAGGAGGTAAAAAAAAGGTACCTGGGCCGGTGTAGCTCACGGTCATAGCATTCCCGTTGTCATATCTACTGTGTTAAATAGGGTAAGAATTGGATTTAGAGATGAGAGTAGAAAAATCAGTGGCCGTTTGCGTTTATGAAGTGTAACCGACATAATTTACTAAATTATTAATGGATTGGGAGGAATTAATTTATAAATAAAAGCTCTTGAAGAAGATGGTGGATTAAATAGAAGGTGGAATTGAAGCTCAGATTCAATTGAAGTTTGTGACAACCCAATTGAAGATGAAATAGGACATTGATGAGATTAAAGAATCAAGAAAGAATTAATGGAGAGATTAATATCTTGTAACTGATGAATTGAAGGATGATAAATGGAGGAGTGATTGAGATGGAGTAAATGGGAAGATGGCAATGGGGAAGTTGGGGATTTCCTTTTGCGCAGTGATGGGTTTTTGGTTTGCCTTTCTTTTCTTTCTTTTCTTTCTTTTTTTTCTCTTTTTTTTGTTTTTTAATTTAAATGGCATGATTATGATGTCATACAAGGATGACACATCCCTATTCATTTGATACCTGATGTCGTATGGTTTGCTATTATTCTCTTTTTTTCTTTTTCTTTTTTTAATGACATGAATGTATACCTAGTAGGATGACACGTCCCTTTTGTTTTTTCTTTTTTAATGAATTAGGAGGATGTAGTAAGCTGGACATGTGGCAATAGGTAAGTGGCATGATTTAGGAAGTAATAGGATGGACACGTGGCAATAGGTTTGGTTTGGCATGATTTAGGAAGTAATAGGATGGACACGTGGCAATAGGTTTGGTTTCCTTTTTTAAAGACTAGGTATAGATTTGCCATAAAATCTTTAACACTGATATTTTACATAAGAGATTTTTATATCGTGGGGAACCGTGCATGCTAGCTCACGGGCCAACAACTAGTAATATATACGGAGTAGAGAAACTTTTGCGTAAGACCGCCTTGTTGGCAGCCATGTTGGCGCATGTGTGACGTCATGCTGACGTCAGCATATATATATATATATATATATTTTTTTTTTTTAAAAAAAAAAAATTCAAATTTTTTTTTCAGGCTTAACTAATTGGACTTCAGACTTAACTAATTGGATTTCAATCTTAACTAATTGGATTTCAGGCTTAACTAATTGGATTTCAGGCTTAAATTATCATTTTTCGAAAACAAAATTTCGAATTTTTTTTATTCGAAAATTAAAATTTTCAATTTTTTTAGTACTAACTAAACTAGTGTAAAACATAACTAAAAGTAATAAAATCATAACTAATTGAATAACAAAATAGTTAAAGTATACGGAGTATAAACAAATAGTTAAACTTATGAGTCGAATAGTTATTATTTTAAAACAAACTTATTATTAACTAAAACTCATAAAATCTTAACTAATTGATTATATTGCTTAACTAATTGATTATGTTGCTTAACTAATTGGTTTCAGTGCTTAACTAATTAATTTCGTTGCTTAACTAATTGTTTTCATTGCATAACTAATTGAATTTCAGGCTTAACTAATTAATTTCGTTGCTTAACTAATTGGTTACAATGCGTAACTAATTGGTTACATTGCTTAAGTAATTAGTTTCATTGCTTAATTAATTGAAATTCGTTGTCTAAAACTTTAAAAATCTTAACTAAAACTCCTTAAATCATAACTAAAACTCGAAAAATCTTAACTAATACTTATAAAGTGTTAACTAAAACTCATAAAATCTTAACTTAAACCCATAAAGTCTAAAATATAACTCATAACTCGTAACTAAAACCAATAAAAACTTAACTAAAACCCTAAATTGAAACTCAAAACTACGTAAATAAACCTAAAACATCTTCACTAAAACCTAAAAAATCTTGACTAAAACGTAAAAAATCGTAACTAAAACATAGAAAATCTTAACTAAAGCTCTAAAATTCTTTTCATGAAATTCGGAAATACGTAACTAAACTCAAAAAATCTTAACTAAAACCACGAAAATCGTAACTAAAACTAGAAAAATGTTAACTAAAACTCAAAAAATCACTAAATATAACAAAAATATAACTAAACTAAAAATTGACTTGAATGCAAACAGATATAAATAAAACATTTTATTTCTTAACTAAATCGAAATTATTCATAACTAAAACAAAATTGACCAAAACTATTGCATAGTGATCATTAACTAATTCCTAGAGTGAAGCAACGATCTTGCAATCAACTGCTCCATTCTGAACTATCGGAACCCCATCTTCTTCGGATAAATCGTCGATCACTTCAACCATCTCCTACGCAATCAGTTGCTCCATCAACTGAACTATTGGAACCAATTCTTCTCCAGATATGTCGACGATCACTTCAGCCACCAGTTGCAGCATTGCGAGGAGCCAACAACAACCTCGTTTCTTCGCAGACACCAAGCAGACCTGTACAACAGACCTGTACAACAAAAACTAATCGAATTCAATCTAATTGACATAAAAACCTAATTAAATTCAATCTAATTGGCATAAAACCTAATTAAACTCAATCTAATTTACATAAAAACCTAATCGAATTCAATCTAATTGACATAAAAACCTAATCGAATTCAATCTAATTGACCGAAAAACCTAATCGAAATCATCACCAGATCGGGCCAAACTAGTATCAATAGATCGGGGTGAATAGATCTCCGACAAGTCAATCGACGAATCAAAAGTAGGTCCAACAACAAAATCGGCAACCGAACCTAGCTTCAACCATCAAAATCGACAACAATAAAAAAACGAATTACATACCTTGAAGATTTAGTTAGAGCGAGAGAGAAGCCGGAAATTTATAGGTTGCCGAAGGAGATTAGATTTCCGACAACCTTCGATGGCGACGGCGGCAACGCCGGATTCTCCTTACTCTCTTTCCTTCGCTGCTCTGGTTCTCGCTTCCCCATCCCGCCGGCCACCAGGATATGCCGCTGCTAAACACCGCAATCGGCTTCGCTGGTCGCCGTCGCCTCATTCACATCCGCAACCACCACCACGAGCCACACAATAAACCACTAGATCTCGTTTCACCACCGCGCGCCTCCTTGTACGGTGCCAGTAGCTCGTAGCCGCTCACCGCCATCGCATCCCCTTCGTGGACCACCTCTTGGTGGTGGTGGCCATGGAATTAGTTTTGAGTTTCGAGGAGAGAGAAAGAGGCAGGTGTTTTGAGGAGAGATAGAGAAACATAGAGTTTTGAGGAGAGAGAGAAACCGAGAGTTGTGAGGAGAGAGAAATGAGAATTGGTATTATATATTTTCAGAAAATAAAATAAAAACAAAGTTGATATTATGCTGACATCAGTAATGACATGGTAATAAGGAGACAATAAGGCGGTCTTTCCTGTAAGACCGCCTTTTCTAAAAGTTTGTATACGGAGTAAGTGTTAAAAAGAGACTTGCCATATATTATTTTATTATTGTCGTTGTGTACTACTTGTTCAAGGACAATTGTAATAAATCAAATATTCTTCCAAGCATGAAAACTCGTAGTATATTCTCATAATTTTTCCTCTTAACATGAAATAACACTAAATTATTATTATGATTTGGAAAGAGCTATTGAGTTCAAACTGAGAAATTAAAAATTCCTAAATTCTCCCCTAATTTTAATTATGGTTTTAAATAAAATTGACTACCTACCCCCTACAAGGAGCAAAATATATAGAAGAATTGTGAAATAAGTCATAGAATTTTTATGGACCCATTTTTCTAAATTTTTGGATCCACCACTAATACCGATACGACCATTGAACGGACTTTTATTTTAGGAAATTTTGTGAAACACTACCTTTAAGTTTTGTGGTTTTGTGAATTGCTACCTTTTAAAAACTTTTTTAAATTTAACTACCTTATAACTTTGGTTTGTTTGACTAACACTACCATTTGACATTTTTCGTTAATGTTTTCCGTCGTGTATTTCTTCTATTCTTTTAAATAGATGTGTTCCTTTGTCGTTTTGTTCATTTGTCATATTAAATAATCGTTGTAGTGGGGTTTAAATACAGAAAACATTAACGAAAAACGGCAAATGGTAGTGTTAGTCAAACAAGCCAAACTTATAATTAAGGTAGTAAAATATAATTTTCTTTTTAAAAGGTAGTAATTCACAAAATCACCAAATTTAAAGGTAGTGTTTCACCAAATTTTCTTTATTTTATGTGCCTAGTTGCCTACTTTGTAAAAATTATTAGGTGCATCCGGGTGCACCATAAACTCAAAGATATATTTATGCCCAAGGATAATTCTTCTCACATTATCTCCTCGCATATAACGGGAAAAATGTGAAAGGGTGCTCCGTGCACCCGAATGCACCTAATATGTTTTACCGCAATTGGTTCAATGTAAACTTAAATTTAATCCAAAAGGTAATACAACGATGACGTAATAATTTGGAAAGATTAAGACAGTTGTACTTAGACTGTGATACTCACAGTGGAGTGGATCACAGTTAAAGTTTCCTCTTAGAACTTTGAATCATCATCAACATCATCTCTGCTCCCAAACTGAAAATCTAAATTGTCAAATTATACTCACCTTTTAATTTCTTCCTACAATTGGATAACTGTGGTCCTGCATTACCACTACACTCTATACTCCCTTTTTATCATTCATGTCTTATCACCTTTTCTTTTCTATGCAATACTCTTTCTTTTCTCCTGTTTTTGCCATCACAATGGAAGTGAGGTAACTTAAGCCATAGCCCCATTCTTTAACACTCAAACTCAACCTATATTCTTACAAATAACAAAGGGAACTTACTATTATAATATTAAAGATACTTGCATTATATTTCATACAAACATGGTAGCTAAGGATACATAGCTAGTTACAATACAAAACGTAGTATCAGAAATTACTTGTATGAAAATTGGTGATTAGATGTAAAAGCTGAAAAGAAAAAGGAATAGGTCACTAGATTTACAAAGGAAGATTAACACATTAGTACTAGCTAGTATTAAGATGTCAAAATGTTGAAGATTGGGGTCCCTTTAGCTTAGCTTGTAGAGTTGTAGAGTTGTAGTAACGTAGTTGCATGAATGCTTATGGACTTGTCCTGGGCCTTTTCTGTGGACCACCGCTGTGGTGTAATGGGTCTGGTCCAGAAGGAACCTTCCTCCACTCCTCAGCATAGTTGGGCCTTTCTTCTTTGGATAAGCCCATCAGAATCTGCACTGAAAACCAGCCATGCATGCCATACATTTAGAATAAACATGCAAATTATCAGAGAAAGAAGTAGAAGAAGGAAACAAGTAGTGACCTTTCTGTTAGGGAAGTAGAGATTATGAGTCGGCTTGAGATGAGCATAGTCACATTCATGTCCAGGTGTACAATCTGAGATGCATGCAAACAGATGCAAACTAATTAATTAATTGATTAATATAACAGTACGTACGTATAACCAAATTAATGCAGAAATACATTCAAAGAAAGAGGCTTAGAGAGAGAGACCAAGAGCAGAAGCGGAAGGCAAGTCGTTGAGCAAAACGGAAGAAAGTAGTAGAATGAAGTAGCTAATCAGAGTAAGAGTAGCAGTATTATAACAAGGCATGGTTTTGTGTTGAAATAAAAACAAAGTAGAAACAAGGTATGTAGTGCATGTACTAGTGTACTAGTGTGGCTATCAGCTTAGGGATAGAATGATGGATGAGGAGTTTAAGGAGTGAGTATTTATAGAGAGGGCCGAGGGCCGAGGGGAGTGATTACGTATGTAATCTAAGACAATAAAAAAAATGTGTGGAATGATTACATAATACAGCTAGCCGTATCTCAATTTATCTAATTATTCTTATTTGAATTACTACTACTACTGGAGTACTGGAGTACTGGAGTACTGGAGTACTGGAGTAGTAAAAGTCATTTTTACAAAAAGAAGGAATTCTGATTTCTGCATGCAATTACAGTAGATTACATAATCATATCTATGGGATTTTTACGTCACCCTCACCAACGCCGTCACACCTCACACCTCACACCTCACACCTCTATCTTCTTTTCTCTCTCTCTCAATTCTTCCCATTACTCCGTAGAATTATATCGTTATACAACAACCTACCTGCATTGCATATATATATTTGCATGCATATACAGTTTCACATCTTAATACATATGCACGTCTACTCCGTAACGACGTATAAACTACAACTATATAATCAATTACTTACATTTAAATTTTATATACGGAGTATCATTCAACTTATTATACATTGTGTCGTAGTGGGATAAACTGTTGTTTGGGCTCCCAATTGACTCTCAATTGGGCCACTAAGTCCAAAGCCCAATGGCTCTAAACAACAACATCGAACCTACCAGTGGCTATTCAGCCATCCATTAAGGCCCAAGGCCCAATAGCAATAAATGACCTATGGGCATTTATTATGCAAACACTATAAATAGGCCGCCAAGGCTCACACCTCAAGGTACGTCGAATTTACCGCCTTAAGACTACTCTTCTAGAGAACTTCTCTCTAGAATCCGAGCATCATTCTTACTTAGGCATCGGAGGGGCTTTCCTCGGAAACACCCCCGAGGCTAGTGACTTTGCTCTTGTGCAGGTGAATTCGGACTCCACTCATTCAAACAAGCAAGATCTTCAACACATACAAAAGGGCCTTCATTCGAAGCCCATTGTTTCCATCTTTACAACACCGGAACAATTTGGCGCCGTCTGTGGGGAAGAACACTTCAAAGCCTTTGAAAGACATCAATCACCTCTTTCCGCGAAAATGGTGAATGATGTTGTTAACAACAATGACGACGATATGATGGTGCGGTCAGATTCAGAATCTGACCAAGAGGGGCACCCTCAATCGGTGGCGAGGTCACAGCCAAGCAGAGCTACGACCGCCACAAATGCAGGACCTCCGATTCCAACTAGGGAAGAGCTCACTGCGGCCATGACCATCATGCAAAACTTCCTCTTCAATGAGAAGCAGCAAGGACTGGCAAATGACCGCAGAGAAGAGAGGAGGACCAGGCGAAGGCTGAACGAGCCACCCAGTGCGGAAGTGTCCAGACCCGAACGAGAACTCCTTCCCTTGACAGGTACACACTTGACGTCGAGGTGGATGGAAAGCACGTGGGACACCCAAAAAAGGGCACAACAGCAACCAGATTGGTTTGCGAGACCATCGCCTACTCCAACAGCTCTCCAAAGCGAATCGACTACTCGTAACACTCGGGTCCGAATCTCGGTGCTCAGCAGGTTGAGGCCCTCGGTCCACTCAAGGTTAAGACCCTCGATCCATACGAGACTCGGGGTGGGCGAGCCAAGCAGATCTGGCGAACGACCCGAGGTCAGTAGCCGAGAGAGAAGAAGAGACAGGAGGCATGATCGAACCCCTAGCCCCCATCGTACGCCCGAACGTTCTAATCACAGAACCTCGGCAAACGAAGGCATCAGGGCTAGACTCGGGAAAAGAATCATGACTCCCACGTCATCCCCTTTCTCGGACGAGCTGATCATGGAAGAAATACCGAAGGTAAGACTGCCAGCGCACCTGACCTACAGCGGAATCACAGATCCGAGGGATCATGTCATCTCCTACGAGCAGCAAATGTTCTTGAGTCCCTACTCCGAAGCATGTTGGTGTAACTATTTCCCAACCACGCTAACCGGAGTGGCGGGAGAGTGGTTTAGATCGCTGCCGAAGGGATCGATCAAGAGCTGGAAAAAGCTGAAAAAGAGATTCTGCACACAGTTCGTGAGCAACAATCGCCCCGAGCGAACCACAGCAGAACTGACCTCAATCCAACAAGAAAGAGACGAAAGTCTGAGAGAATTCATGGCCAGATTCATGAAGGAATCAACAAACATACCAAACTTGCAGCCAGACGTGGCCATCTTCGCCTTGAAGCACGCGCTCCAGGAAGGGAAGTTCCGTGACGAACTCTCAATGAAGAACCCCTCCAGAATAGCTGACGTGCTCCAAATGGCTGATGCGTTCATCAGAACCGAAGAGTTCAACAAGGCCGCTGCAAGATTGAAAGGATCGTCGGATCCGAGAGACACAAAGAATACCCAGAGCAAGCCCGAGGGCAGCTCAAGGAAGGGGAAAGAGAAAGTAGGAGCTAGAGAGATGAGCCCGAAGAAAGACGGGAGAAGGGGTGAACTTCAACCCAAGTACACCAACTACACTCCACTAGCTCTGCCCCGAAAAGAGATATTTAGCCTCAACAGAAATGACGAAAAGTGGAAACTACCTGGGAAGCTCAAGTCCAACCCAGCTCGGAGAAACAAGAACAAATGGTGCGAGTTTCATGATGACTTCGGTCACCAAACCGAAGAATGCAACTCGCTGAAAGACAACATTGAGGACCTCGTTCGCCGAGGCTACCTGAAACAGTACTTGTTAGACCGAAGGGAGGAAAAAGAAAAGGCCGCAAGCGGCAAACAACACGAGCAACCCCAGAAAAGGATCTACGAAGCAACAGGGCACAAGAAGAATGACATCCTAGTGGTGTTCGGGGGACAGAAGTCTGGCCAGGCCAGCAAAAAACACCTAAGAGCCCTCTCCCATCGGGTCAACTTCAGCGCGGTGGGAGACAACCAGCCACACCCCCCGAACATGACCTTCACTGCTGATGATTGCTTCGGAGTCCAGTACAAACATGACGATCCTCTGGTCATTTCCATGGACCTCAATAACCACAACGTACATCGAGTGTTAGTCGACGGAGGAAGTGCCGTCAATATCATCTTCAGAAACTGCTTCGAGCAGCTGATCCTCGAAGAGCCAGAGGAAGCACTGACGAAAGTCAGTTATCCTCTGATCGGATTCAACGGATCCGCAGCTATCCCTCGAGGAAAGATCACCCTGCCAGTCACAGTGGGTGAAGGCCAGGCAGCAAAAACCCTTCGGGACGAATTTTTGGTGATGGACTGCGACTCCGTATACAACGTAATCATGGGGAGAACCATGATTCACAAGATGCAAGCAGTCCCCTCCACATACCACCAGCTGATGATATACGTCTCGGATGCAGGATTCGCCGAACGAATCAGAGGTGATCAAGAAGTGGCGAGAAGAACCTGCCACACTGCTGTCCGAAAGCCCAAACTAGGGGACGACCCCGAAGAAGAAAAGGGAGCTACGGGAGAGGAAAGCGAGGCAAAAAGGAGAAGAGCAAGCACGAGCAGCTTGTCTCCCGCAGAAGTTGATGCCCGCCCCGAAACCCTATCTCCCGAACCAGATCAAGAAATGGAGGATATCTTCCTCGAAGAGGATTCAGACAGGAGCGTCCGAATAGGCAAGGGCTTAAGCTCGGGGCTCCGAATCGATTTGATCCGATTACTCAGGGATCATAAAGACATCTTTGCATGGTCAGCAGCAGATATGCCAGGGATAAATCCGAAGCTGATTTGTCACAAGCTGGACGTCAACGCTGAAGCTCGGCCAGTCAAGCAAAAAAAGAGGAACTACTCCTCGGAGAAAAACAAAGCCATCGCCGAGGAGGTGAAAAAGTTGCAGGAGGCCGGATTCATTGAACCATGCATGTATCCGAAATGGCTGGCCAACGTGGTGATGGTCAAAAAAGCGAACGGCTCCTGGCGAATGTGCGTGGATTTCACAGACCTGAACCGAGCCTGCCCCAAAGACTGCTATCCCCTGCCAAGGATAGATCAATTGGTTGACTCCACCAGCGGCCATGCACTGCTCAGCTTCATGGATGCCTTTTCAGGCTACCACCAAGTATTCATGCACCCCGATGACAGAGCAAAGACAGCGTTCATCACAAGCGCAGGAGTGTTCAACTACAAAATGATGCCTTTCGGCTTGAAAAATGCCGGAGCCACCTACCAGAGGCTAGTTGATCACGTCTTCGCCGACCAGAAAGGGAGGAATGTGGAGGTCTATGTGGATGACTCCATCGTAAAAAGCATCAAGGAGGAAGACCACGTCAAAGACTTGGCAGAGACCTTCGGAAATCTGAGGAAATACAGCATGAAGCTGAACCCAAAAAAATGCGTCTTCGGGGTGAAGTCAGGGAAATTCCTCGGATTCATGGTGAGCGAAAGAGGAATTGATGCGAACCCGAACAAAGTCCAAGCGGCATTGGATTTACCCGAGCCGAAGACCAAGAGAGATGTGCAGAGGCTAACCGGCAGGTTAGCCGCACTAACAAGGTTCATATCAAAAGCCTCGGACAAGGGAGCCCCCTTCTTCAAAGCACTGAAACCAAAGAACCTCCCCGGAGGAGAAGCAGAACCAGTCAAGAAAAAGGGGGTCCCGAGGAAAGTGGATCCCGAACTGATATGGGAACAGGAGCAAAAAGAAGCTTTTCAGCAACTCAGAGCCCACCTAGCTCAACTACCGACACTGGCCAGACCAAAGGAGGGGGAAACCCTGTACCTATATGTCGCAGTTAGCCCTGGAACCGTCAGCGCAGTGCTTCTTCGGGAAGAAGAAAAGAAGCAACAGCCAATCTACTTCACCAGCCGAACACTTACAGGGGCCGAAACCCGGTACCCACTCATCGAGAAAGTCGCATATGCAGTAGTGGTAGCTGCACGAAAACTGAGGCCATACTTCGACTCCCACCAGATCACAGTGCTAACTGACCAACCGCTCGAAAAAGTACTCGACAAAATAGAGAGGTCAGGAAGATTGGCTGCCTGGGCCTTCGAACTATCAGAGTTCGGCATCAAATATCAGCCGAGGACAGCAATCAAAGCACAAGCATTGGCAGACTTCTTGGCCGAGTGCTCATACCAGGAAATGCTGAATGATACGAAAAGCACTTGGGAGGTCTTCACTGACGGATCTTCCACAATAAACGGCTCAGGAGCAGGAGTTGTACTAATCCCCCCGACGGGGAAAAGCATAGAGTATGCATTGAAGTTCGGCTTCAAAGCAACTAACAACGAGGCCGAATATGAGGCCGCAATCGCAGGGATAGAGCTTTGTTTATCCCTGGAGGCCGAGCATGTTTGCCTCAAAACTGATTCCCAGCTTGTAGCCAACCAGATCCGAGGGGAGTATGAGGCCAAATGGCCCAGCATGACAGCTTACTTAGCAAAAATCAAGTCCTTAACGTCAAAGTTAAGATCCTTTGAAGTCATTCTCATTCCCCGAGGACAAAACACGCAAGCAGATGCACTGTCAAAACTCGCAAGCTCAACACTCATCGACCTAAACAGGTCGGTCCACGTGGAAGTTCACCAAGAGAGAAGCATTGACTTGCTACCCACCACAGTATGCAGCTTACGTACCGAACCCAGCTGGATGGACGCAGTAGTTGCATACAAAGAAAGGGGAGAACTTCCCGAGGATAGGCTGCAGGCAAGAAAACTGAAAAGATTCAACAAGTGGTTCATCATCAGCGCCGAAGGAGAGCTCATGAGGAAATCATTCTCCGCTCCGCTGCTAAAATGTGTGGGTCCAACAGACGCTGACTACATCCTAAGGGAAATCCACCTCGGGATATGCGGAAACCACATCGGAGGCAGGACATTGGCACATAAAGCCCTTCGGGCTGGGTACTGGTGGCCCACTATGGTTTCCGAGGCAAAGCAGATGGCAAGGAAATGCGAGAAATGCCAAAAGTTCGTACCAGCCATCCATCAACCAGCTCAAACCCTACAATCAACGCTGTATCCATTACCATTCGCACAGTGGGGGTTAGACATCATTGGTCCCTTCCCCTCAGCGACGAACCAGAAGAAGTGGTTGATTGTAGGAGTCGACTATTTTAGCAAATGGATCGAAGCCGAAGCTGTCTCCTCCATCACCGAACCTCAGGTCCGCAAGTTCATATGGCAGAACATCATCACAAGATTCGGCATACCAAGACTGATGGTCTTCGACCACGGGAAACAGTTCGACAACACCCCGTTGCAAAAGTGGTGCAAACAGTTCGGCATACACCTAGCGTACTCGGCAGTCTGTCACCCACAAAGCAACGGGCAAGCCGAAGCTGCTAACAAACTCATCCTCAATGCACTCAAGAAAAGAGTCGAGGATGACAAAAACAAATGGTTAGAAGAGCTACCCGGAACGCTATGGTCCCTTCGGACCACTGAGAAAGAAGCTACCGGGCAAACACCGTTCCACCTTGTATACGGATCCGAAGCTGTAATTCCTGTGGAAATCGGAACAGAAAGCCTGAGGATCCAGGCATACAACAGGTATGATGGGCTCCAAGGAGAAAGCAACAACCAACTTCTATCCGAAGCTCTCGATCTACTGGACGAAGCTCGGAACGATGCAAGGACACTCAACGCAGCCTATTTGCAGAGGGTCAACAAGCATTACAACCGAAGAGTCAACGCCAGACCCCTAAAAGTCGGTGATCTAGTACTCAGAAACGCCGCCTCGGTTCAGAAAGGACGGATCCATGGCAAACTCTCAGCCACTTGGGAAGGACCATACATCATCCATTCCGAAAAAAGGCCAGGCACGTATATGCTGAAACAGTTAGATGGAACAATTTTGAAGAACCATTGGAATACCGATGTTCTCAAGAAATATTTTGTATGATCTCTGTCTGTAAACCAAGTAAGTTGTTTAATGAGAAGAGGAAAGCCATTGGCACCATGAGTTTCATTAAACTTATCTCTATATTTATTGTCCCTTTATATATACATGCAGCCTCGGATCTGATCAATCCGAGACTAAAAACAGGATTGACTTTGCCCATTCCTTGATAAAATGCAAGAAATGACCAAATCATACACTTCAGGGAATCGTCCAGAATCCTCGGATTCGCGGTACCCTAATAAAATTTGTTCGCAACAAACAGTCGCTCGAATCAAGTTATAAAACTCCGGCTCAGATCCACGGATCGCCGAAGGCATAACTAAAGAGGCAGACTAGCGATCTCTTGCCCAGGTTTCCGAACCACAAGAGATCGGAAGAACAATCCAAACCTCTGAGCAGATCGACGGATTTGAAGAGTCTGGAAACTAAAGAGTCTCTTAGCAGATCTACGGATTTGAAGAACTCGCAAAACTAAAGAGTCTCTTAGCAGATCTACGGATTTGAAGAACTCGCAAAACTAAAGAGTCTCTTAGCAGATCTACGGATTTGAAGAACTCGCAAAACTAAAGAGTCTCTTAGCAGATCTACGGATTTGAAGAACTCACAAAGTCAAAGAGTCTCTTAGCAGATCTACGGATTTGAAGAACTCGCAAAAGTTAAAAAGTCTCTTAACAGATCTACGGATTTAAAGAGCTCGCAAGATCAAAAGGTTTTTAGCAAGTCTACAGAAAGAGGAGCTCGAGAAATCTACGGATTTAAAGACCTAAAATTGCGAAAGAACAAGTTGAAAAGAAGCAGCCAAGTAACAAACATTCATTTTTTATTCAATATTTGGGGAGAGTACAAATACATTGAAAACCTCAAAAATTGAAAACAAAATGAAACAGTTAAAATCGGCAGCCATCAACAGACAATACCGGCCTACCGAAGTACTAAAGAAAACAAAAAGAAATGAGTACAACGCAGCGCCGAGGCAAAAGGGGGAAAGGCAAGCACATGTTCGGAAGTCCTCAACTGGAACCGACCGACTCTGAAGAAGACGACTGCCCGAATCCCTAACTCTTGGGAGTCTCAGGAGCATCCCCCAGAGGAGCATCCTTCGAAGAACCCCCAGCAGTAGTATCACCTTCGGAAGCCGCCTTCTGGGCCCGAGCCTCTGCAAGAGCAGCTTGGCGTTCAGCTTCAGCTTCGTCTCGATCGGCCTGGCACTCCACCAAGTGATCCTGAGCCCTCATCCAGAGCGGAACCTTCTCATTCCAAGGGAAATGAGGCATATGCTTCGCGAACATCCGCCGAGCACCCAGGATGCCATTCCAGTATTGCTCCCTACACTGATCAGCAGTGTAGAGGTCAACTCTCTCTTGCTCCAACTTCCGAATGGCAGCATCCTTCTCTCGGATCTTCAGCTGGAGAACGGGCACCTTGTCAGCTTGATTCTGAACAATCTCCCGGTGCTTGATAAACTGCTGAAGCCTCGCCTCCGCTTCCTGGCTCTGCTTAATGGCCGCCTCAAATTTAGACGTCATCTCCTTGAGAAGACTGTCTTTTTCTTCAAGTTCGCTCGCAAATTTGGCAGCCATTTCTCTCCTCTCCCTGTCGAAGGAAGCTATCTTTTAAGCATCCTCTTCAACCTGGAAAGTGAGCTTCCCAACTTCGGCCCCGATCTGTTCCGCCGCTTCCCTAGCCTCACGACTGTACTGAAGGTACAGTTGCTTGATCTCCACCATCTCGGCCATGAGCTGCCCAGCCTTCTGGTCCAAGACAGGGATATCACGAGCATAAGCCTCCTGATACCTCCTCAGTTGCCTCTCCTCAACCGAGCTACACTCGGAAGCGAACGAGGACCAGAAAACAGCCTGGGAAAGAAGAAAAGACGAGAAAAGATGAGGAAAGAAGAAAACAACAAACCAAAAACGGAACTCAAAACAAAATTTCCAACACTTACCTCATTCAGATAATATTGGGCCATCATAGCTGGGTTCCTCTCCTCAGCTCCAGGAACCCTCCACTGCGGGTTGGCCCGAAGAAGATTCTCCCGTGCAGCTTCGGGACCCACCAAAGATCCCACGTGAGCCATGGGGTTCTCCCCCAAAACCGGAGCTCTAGCATAGCGAGCCATCGCCTCCCTTACCTCCTCGGGGATCCGTTTCAGCGGAACATCCGAGCAAGGGTCAGCGTGGATCAGTCTATCCAGGGCCGAGGTCGAAGTAGAGCCCAAGGTCGAGTGGCGCCTCTTCCTCGTCAGACCCTGCTCGGTTTGCTCCTCCTCAGCAGAAGGGACCTCCTTCTCAGCTTCGGGAACCTCTATGTGAGCTTCGGTGAGATCCACCATCTCCTTATCTGGACTTTTCTCCCTTTCGAGAGAAACGTCAGCAGATTCTTCCTTCTGCTCGGCCACAATAGGGACATCCGAGCCAGGAACAAGGTCGGCTTCAATTGCCTCCATCACCTTGGTTATATCCTGGATCTCGATCCCTAAAGCAGCAGACGGCTTCAGCGGAGAGGGGATGGTATCTTCCTCAGCCAACGGTTGGTCCACGGGAGGCGGTTCCGCAACCACCACACTCTTCAACTTCTGCCCTGGCAAGGGCATGAAGTGAAGGAGATTTTTGGGAGGAGGCATGACTTCCGAAACCACTTCCTACAGGGCAAACGCTCAAAGGTCAGTTTCAGAAAAAGAGAGAACGGACCACAAAAAGCTCTAAGTCAGAACAAATACCTTCTCCGAAGACTGAGAAGCTTTCGCCTTCTTCGGATGCGCAGAAGGCCTCAAAAGAGTGCTGCCCTTCCTTTTGCGCTGATCCTAAACAGAGGAAACCAAGGGTCAATAAATGTAAAAGAAGACAAAGGAAGGAATAAAGAAAAATCGCAAAGTACCCGGTTCCTAGATAAAGAGATATCTATCCGAGCCGGAGATGAAACCGAAGGAACGGCACGCGGCACAGCGTCAGTCCCAGGACCCTAAAAAGATGGTCCAGGACCAAGACGTTAGCCGACGGCAAACCAGAAAGAAAGACAAACAAAAGACTTCGAGATATAGAAACACTCACCGGATCCGAGGTTGTCCTCAAATCAGGGAGCACGACTTTCACTGGAACAGCTTCAGGAGAAGAGGCAGAATCCCACGGATCAGCTCGAACTTCAGATATCCGAGCGACACCCGACGGAGACAGCACGTAATCCTTCAAGCGAGGATTACGAGGATTCTCCTTCCCGAACTTATAATCAGGGGCCGAGTCGTGAATGGTCTTCAGATCCAAAGAAATACCCAAGACCACAGGATCAACGCAGCTAAAGCCGTACTCTGCAGAAACAAAGCACAAAACAAAGTCAATAAAACGAGACAAAAAGGAGGAGGACAAACTTACTAAAGCACGGTCCCAGCCGAAAGACACCTACCCCTGTCAAAAATCCGGCTGAGACCGGCAACAGCAAGAATGTCCTCCCGCAAGATATAGTTGAGGTTCGGGAGCCAGTTGGACGGCAATTTGTAGTTGTCCTCCCGAGCCAAAAACCACTGGAGGAGATCCACGTAGTGGTGATGGTTCCGATCCGGAGCAGCCACGCTTCGCATATCAGGATCAGGAGTCACAAACCACTTCGGAGGGCGGTAAAAATGTGGATGCTTCGGATCTGTCGGCACACGAACGAACAACCACTCCGTCTTCCAATTATGATCAGAGCTGAGGTAAGGGTAGGCCGTAATGTAGTTCGGCTCCCCCTTCCTTCGGGATCTTTTGTTGATGATGGTCCACCAACCATACCCATCCCCGTTGGAAGCGTGGTTGAAAGACAGATCGTGCAGATCCCGAAACACGGCAACAGAACATGGAAAGTTAATAAAATCGCACACCCATCTAAATCCGATGATGTGCCTCATAGATTTGGGGGTAAGCTGGGCCAAACTGATGTTGTACGACACCAGGAGCTCGGAAACGAAGGGATCCAAAGGAAAGCGGAGACCGTTCTCCAAATGATGAGTATACACAGAGATGAACCCCCTCGGCGGATGAGTCACCCGAGGACGCTCCTGGTCGGGAAGCTCGCACCAGTACCCCAAGGCGTGCTGGATTCCGTATAACTCTTCGGCCCTCCGATGGTAATGCCCCAGCTTCGCCTCCACCAACCAGTCACCACTGACCGATTTTTCCAAGGGACCATCGATCTTAGTGGTCTCATGCAGAATCGGGGCATACTTGCCCTGCGGATCAGCTTCAGTCCAATGAACTGGAAACTCAGGGTAAGAGCGGCGCACACCCGAAGAGCCAGCTTTCTTACCAGAAGTTGCGCGTTCAGACACGCTAGACCCGCCAACAACATCATCTTTTGAAGCATCCCAACCAGTCGAACGCCTCTCCACTGGCCTCTCCGAAGGCCGACCCCTCGAAGTTTTCGGTAACCTTCCCGAAGGCACGTTCTCCCTCTCACTAGAGGAGCCAACGACGAACTTGCTCTTGCCCCTATTCTTTGCCATGGCCGCGAATTCTCGGTCTAGGGTTGAGATTGAGGGGTAGAAGGAAAAACGAAGAAAAAAGGAGAATTCAGAAACAAATTACCTTTTTCCGAAGCGGAATTCGCCGATAAAACGAACAACACAAGTTCCCGAAGTCTAAAGTTGGCCGAATTTCGTAGATCTGAAGAAACAAATTGCACTGCGATCGCCGGAATTTAGAGAGAGAATGGGTTTGAAAGAAGGAGTAAAAAGTTCAAAAAGAGCAACGCACCCCGTATTTATAGAAAAGAAAAGGGGCGCATCAACTTCCTCAACCCACGATCTCCACGACACAATACAACTCCCAACACTTGTCATCAATGCAAATCATCCCTTTTCAAAAAAGAGAGGGAACTTTCGGACTTCTGACAGCTGGAAACCCACCCATTTAATTCTAAATGGACCGGGTCTGGGGGGCATGTTGTTTGGGCTCCCAATTGACTCTCAATTGGGCCACTAAGTCCAAAGCCCAATGGCTCTAAACAACAACATCGAACCTACCAGTGGCTATTCAGCCATCCATTAAGGCCCAAGGCCCAATAGCAATAAATGACCTATGGGCATTTATTATGCAAACACTATAAATAGGCCGCCAAGGCTCACACCTCAAGGTACGTCGAATTTACCGCCTTAAGACTACTCTTCTAGAGAACTTCTCTCTAGAATCCGAGCATCATTCTTACTTAGGCATCGGAGGGGCTTTCCTCGGAAACACCCCCGAGGCTAGTGACTTTGCTCTTGTGCAGGTGAATTCGGACTCCACTCATTCAAACAAGCAAGATCTTCAACACATACAAAAGGGCCTTCATTCGAAGCCCATTGTTTCCATCTTTACAACACCGGAACAACTGTCAACACTAACGTAATCGGAACATACATTATGATACTTGTGACAACATCTTTCAATATATATCCACTTGTGACGCACTTGTGGTGTTTGATCTAAGGGTGATGATAAAGGTCACAAGTTGCGACAACATTTAATTATCACAATCTTACGTGTTAGAGTTTAATTGGTACATATAGGCGTCACGTAGACTATGCATCATCAGATATTTTTACTATGAAAATATATAAATAAACAAATCGATATAAAGAAGAAAACAAATTTTAATATTAATTAAGATTTTCCTACGTTTATTGTAACATGTATAATAGGTTATATACGTTAAATATTTTACTTTCCAATTTAAATAACGACACATAAACATGACATATCATTATTGTGACACGGCTTAAAGGTCGCATGTTGCGACCTTTATCATATTTGCTGATCTCATTCCCAACCCCTACACGTACAACTTATGTTAAAAAGGAGTACATCCCTCAAAAAAATAGTTAAAAGGAGTACACAAGTAAATGAGGATGAATTATGAAATTGTAATAAGAAATCCTCATGTGCTACATTATTTATAGCTGACATGTGATTGTCGGTCCAACGACTAGTAATGAACGAATAAACTTATCTCAATTAAGTTGTGGTGTGATGAACATTGCCCTAAAGTTGAATTTGTCCTGTTACGTATACACGATCTCTTGACAATCAACCTCAAGGGTTACACGACGTCTATCTCGTTGGTGTACTACAAAAAAGATAGGTTGAAAACGGATGTTACGTTGCCCAAAAATGAACCAGAGAATTTGTGTTTATGGAGATCGGTTATTTTGTGTGTCTTGTGAGGAAGAGAAGATCAGAATATAAAAGAGAAAACTGACCAACTAATTTCGGAAGCAAATTAAATTCGTAATCAATTAGAATCAATCAAAGACTTAATTGACGAGATAAAATATGTACCCGTTACGAAAAATATACGGTTACCATATATGTCAAACTATTCATTACGCAAGACTAGGCGGTAGCAAAAAGGGTCCCACTCGCCCGGGTCGTGTGCGCGTGTGCGGTGGCCTAGAGCCACCTCTCTAGTCTTCTAACAAACATACTAGTTGAATGGGAATATTATAAAGTGGGTGAAACTCTAGTTTTTTGTTAATGTGGGACAAAAGCCCTTTATTCTTTTGAAGCAAAACCAAACTATGAAGGGATGCTCCAACAGTCCCCCACATGATTCAAAAGAGCTTGGGAAAAACATGAAAGAAACTTTTTGGGCAACGGAGATTTTTGTTTTGAAAGTGTCAATGTCTTTTGGACTTGAATTAACACCCCAATACATACAAGAATGTTTTACAGTAGTTTAGATAGATTTTTCTTTGAACCTATTATGATGTTAGTAAATCATTTTTGGGCATTTCAACTTTTCTCAAATCAAGACTCCTTTTCGCAATTTGTAATTGTTAGTGCCCTGCAAGTACCCAAATTTTTCATGAATGCTCTAGAGGTCCCAATAACCTTAGGGACTCTCGTGGGGGATTGGGCGTAGCCCCCACATTCACATAGGTAAGCTCATCAAGTTTGTACTGTCACAAACCACCTTCACAAGGATATGAACTTATTAAGAGTTTTAGCTCAACCTTACACATATGAAAGTAAGAAAAATACTACGTCATTTTTTAGTACTTAGGGATGGTAGTAGTAAATAAAAACATGAGTTCTTTTTTTATTTCGTTTGACCTATTGAACTTAGATGTTCCTAAGATGGGTGTCCGTCACAATTTACTCCACAATAGGCTTTAAACCCATTCCTGTGCTGACTCAAGCACCATTCTTCTACAAAGGTCTTTAGTGAGAGGATCTGCAATATTCCTCTCTGACTTTACATACTCAAGTTATATTACATTTTTTCTGATTAAGTCTCTAACTATGGCATGCCTTAAGCGAATATGCTTCGCTTTCCATTAAAGGCTTGAACTTGCGCTAAATATAATAATATTAATTACTAAAACTAATAATAAATCATAAATTATAGTAATTAATAATAAATAATTAGTTATATATAATAATATTAATAATAATGTAAATATAAATAATAAGTAATATAATAATATAAATATAAATAATAAGTAATATAATAATAATAATAATAAATAAATAAATAAATAAATATTATTATTATTATTATTATTATTATTATTATTATTATTAAGTTAAATTGAATTGAATTAAACTGAACTGAACTGAATGGTCCTAAACTGAATGCTCCTGAACTGAACTGAACTGAAATAAACTGAAACTGAACTGAAGCTGAAGCTGAAACTAAGCAAAAAAAAAAAACAGGGCCTTAAGCACTCCCTCCGTTCTTAAATATTAGTTCCCTTTTGATTTTTTAGTCCGTTTCATCTCATTATTTAAACGTAAATATCTTCAAATTAAGTACGTACGTTAAAGAAATACTTCGATTGTAAATAATGACAAAATTTTGATATTGCTAAACTACACATTGAGACGGACAAAATAAGATATCAAATGAATATATATTTTGAAGTACGAAATAAAGTAGAAGATTCTTTTCAATTGTAAATAATGATAAGATTCAAGACTAATAATCAAGAACGGGGGAGTATTGAATTTAATTTTAGAGCTTGTGGTCACGTGAGGTAAAAGGGTAGATGTGTTGATAACATAGAATCTCCACATAAATACGGAGTAGCGGACATACAGTAGCTAGTAGGATAACTGCAGTTGTGAGAGGAGATGACATCAGCAAATGATGAGGGGTTTTCGGTGCAGGGATTTTATGGCAGAGACACAAAGAGATAGAGAAAGAAAGAAAAAAATAGATTTGATAAAACAGTTGACACACTTTTCAGAAACTGGAGGTTTGTTCAGAGGAACTCAAATCCTGTGCTCAGCTTCCAAAGACTTTTCCTGGATTTTTCTGTTTTTGGAGCCTATATTATTATTCACCATTTTAGGATTTGCTACTGTTTTTTGATTTACCATCTTCCTCCTATTTTCTCATTTTTATTTTTTATTACTCTTACTTGCCTTATACTATCTCTATTTCTAAAATATTGCCCTACAAAAAAGTTTATTTTATTAATTCTTGTGTGTAAAAAGTACATATAGGTTGATAAGGTGCTTGAGAAGAGAAATAGAGAAAACAAGTGAAAAAAGTTACTCCCTCCGTCCCTTAATACTCGCCCCACTTTCTTTATAAAGTTGTCCCTTAATACTCGTCTCGTTTCTGTAAATGACATATTTTTATTAATATTTTATAATTTCTCTCACTTACTGTTAGTTCAGTAGGAACACTTGACAAGAGGGGGGGTGAATTGTTTCTTGGGAACTTGGGTAAGTTTCTTGCGGAATTTAAACAATAAAGAGATTGAGAACAATGAGCGAAGAAAGATATAAAACGGAGGAACCTTCTTGACCCTAATCAAGAAGAACCTCACTACTCTTTTGTATTAATGCAATAACTCTATTACAAATACACTCTTTAACTCGAGTTCCTCTCGAACACGAGTTCCCCACACCAATCCTCCTTCGATTACTGTGCTACTCTTTCTCTCTCTGACTTAACTCTAAGTCGCTCCTTTTCTCTTTGACTTAACTCTAAGTCACTCTTTTCTTTGACTTAACTCTAAGTCACTCAAGGATCACTCAATCCTTATACCCAAAATACAATATGATAGATAGACTCTAGTACGTAATAAAGCTTATAGTAATAAGGAACTCAAGGAACACTCTATTTTGTCAACTGATTCTTTTAAAACGTTTAAGCTCTTTAAGATAGATTTTGTAGAAATCAGTTGTGTTTGAAAAGCCAAAACTCTTCTCCTTTTATAGGAGAGTTTTACCTAAGGTTGGGTACCCATGTTCTCCTCAACTACCCACTAGCTGTTACTGCTCAGTAACTAAAGGAAATAATGCCCTTGGTCCAAATATGCATATAATATTAAGTCTAATAAATGCGGTTCAGTATTAATTAACAAGTTAATAATTCAGTGAGATCAAGTGAGCTGAATGCCTAGCTAGAGGCCGCTTCAGTTCAAGTGGAATTAATGATATTAATCCACAACTTACTCTTGACTGAACTAGGGATGGCAATCACATCCGAATCCGAACCGAGTCCGACCCGATTCGAAGGAAAAAACCCGATCCGAATCCGAGAAAAAAAAGTCCGAATCCGAATCCGATTAAAAACATCCGAATCCGAATGGATATGGATCGGATATGGAGTCTGCAGAGACTCCGGCCCGACTCCGACCCGAGTCCGAATCCGAATCCAAATCCGACTCAAAATTATTTCAAAGTGTATTATTTTTCGTACATAACTGTTTTTTAAAGGAAGTTCCCAATTTAATCTAATATATTTAATTAAAGCGCATACATTTGTATTTATTAATTTATTAGAAACTCATTAGATTTTGGTAAATGAGAAATATGATTTCTAATTTATTTTAAAATTAAGAAATACAAGTTCTATGTAAGTAAAGTTAACGCATTATTCGGATTTGGATTTGGATATGGATTCGAATTTGGATATTATATGGATGCAATTTTGGAGTCCGAATTTTAAATGGATTTGGATATGGATATGGATATGGATATGGATATGGATGCAATTTTGGAGTCCGAATTTTAAATGGATATGGATATGGATGCAATTTTGGAGTCCGAATTTTAAATGGATATGGATATGGATGCAATTATAGAGTCCGAATTTTAAATGGATCGGATTTGGAGTTTACTACATCCGACCCGAATCCGATCCATTGCCATCCCTAGACTGAACCCGTAGGGTCACACAAATAGTACGTAAACGGATCAAGTATTTAATGACATTAAATACTCCATCTATGGATATTCGGAATCGACGGATCTTGGTTTCAGTGGGAGCTGAGGTCGTCACAAGCAAGAAATGAATACTCCAGAAACGATGATATTGCCGGAAACGAAAATATTGATCGTATCGAAAATATAAATATTATCCAAGACGTAGATATAGCCGGAAACGGAAACATGGTACGTATCGGAAAATATTGATGGAAATGGAAATATTGTCGGAATCGAAAATATTGCCGGAAACGGAAATATTGTCTGAATCGGAAATATTATCGGAATCGGAAAATAATTCCGGAAAGGGAAATATTAAATATTTGTTCGAAACGGAAATTAATTCCGGAATCGGGAATATTAAATATTGTTCGTATCGGAAATGAATTCCGGAATCGGGAAATTAATCGGAAGCGTATCGTACGAATTAGCATCGGACGAGGCCTGCCAGACGAAGGCCCAGCACGAAGCCGGGCCATCGCCCAGCAAGCCAGCGCGCCACAACGCACCAGCCAAGGCTGCGCCAGGCCCACCGCAAGGCAGGCCCAGCGCGCGCCAAGGCTGCTGCAGCGTGTGGGCCTCGTGGCAATGGGCTGCGCGCGCGCGTATGGCGCCCCTCGTGGGCTGCTGTGCGTGCGTGTGTGTGTTTGTGTGCTATACGAATCCTAAAGCTATCAGGTTTCGATATATGATTAAATTCCTAATCCTAAAAGGATAAATTAATTAAATAAGAGTTCTATTGAGATTCTAGTTTAATTAATTCGTATCCTAATAGGATTCCAGTTACTTTTCCATACCTCTATAAATAGGTGCCTAGGGTCATAATTTATAGACACAATTGAAGTATTCTAAATGTAAGATTTTGAAGAAAATCAGCCATACACTTGCACCATATTAGCCGAAATTCCTAAGCAACCTTAAGGGCGATTCTAGTTGGTCAAGCTTAAGGCGGATCCGGACGTGCTGTGGACTATCTACGGAGGGACGACACTTAGAGTCCTAAAGACTTGTTCTTGTTTGGTTCGGGCGCAGCTAGGGAGGGCACGCAACAAAGTGTATGCATCTAAACTATGCTAAATGATTATGTGTAATCTTTCCTGGCTTTATGGTTTTTCCGCATGATTTATGTTTTGTCATATGAATCATAACCTAACAGTGGTATCACGAGCCTCTTATTATTTTCATAATCTAAATTGCATGAACATGGTTAAAAATTACAAATTTGCAAAGAATTAAAAGGAGTGATTAATTTTCGTAATTGTTAATTAATTGCAAATTGCGTTTATTTAATTATATGTACGCAGTTTTTCGGCAGTTTCTTCGTTACTCATCCAAATCGAGTGATTTTTGTGTCAATTCCGCATGTAAAAGGCATTCTAAAATTTTGACAAAAATATTAATTTTCGGTCGAACCCAGAATTCCCAAATTCGAAGCCTAACTATGACTTTTCGGAGGTTTTAGTTTTCGAACGCAAAAGTTTGTAAATTTAAGATGTTAAATTAAATCTTGAATTTTTGATTGGCCTACAGTATATGTTTAACAAGTTTGAATTCCTAGCCTTGTTAATTATACAACCTAATTTGTAATTATGATTAATTTGTTGAAATTCGAATAATTTAGAATTAATTTGATTTTCAAAATTAATTAATAATTTAATTAGGTACAATTGATTAAAAACCACCATAAAAATTGTTAATTTGTGTTAAATTTTAAATTTTTATGACCTATATTTGAATCCATGTTAATCGGAAATTAATTAATTAATAAATTTTCGATTTTTCGCCCTAAAATTATGAAATTAATATGATTTATTAATTTGTCATTAATTTTGGAAATAAAAGTTTTAATTTTTATGCAATTCGCTCATAAAACTTGCACGCACAAAGCAATGGACGCTAAGTGTTACCTTTAAGGGGTGTTGCATAGTGCGGGCATGCGACGACGAGCTAGGGAGCTCGTCGCCCATGCGGTACGAATGCAGCGAGCAAGGCGAGTAGCACACGAGCACAAGGCAGCAGCCCTGCCTTGCGTCGAATGCTGCGATGATGCATGGGCGGATGGGCGATGAAGCAAGGCGTGCGAGCATGGCAGGCGCGCGCGCGCGGGCAGCGAGGGGTGCTTCGCTGCACGAGCGCTGCCTCGCCCAGCCTCGCCAAGCAACTGCTGCGCTACGAATCAGCGAGCGATGCTGCGCGCAAGCGTGGCTCGGCTTGCTGCATTTGCGCGTGGCAGCTGCTCGAGCCTTGCCGTGCGATCACTCGTGAGGGGCGATGATGCCTCGAGGACTCGACGGGGCATGGGCGCAAGCCCATGGCCTCGTCTTGACCCGATTGATGCGCTTTGAATTTAATTTTTGATTTTCAGTTCGGAAACGATTTTAATTAATTTTAAAATTCGTAATTTAAATTGTTTTCTTGGATTTTAATTTTGAATATTATAATTATTATAAATTTTATTTATACTAATTATTTTACTAAAATTAAATCTTGAATTAATTAAATTCGTTTGATTCAACTGAAATAAATTAAAATTAATGGATTCGATCATAAATTTATGTGAGCTTTAAATTTTAAATTAAATTTGTATGTTTCCGGTTAAACTAGAAATATATTTTTATGTTTAAAATTAGTAAAGCATATGAATTTATTGGTTTAAGTGGGAGCATTTTTAGTCATAAACTCTTGATTAGGTCTACAAATCCTTTAAGGTTAAACAACTTGATTATAATTAATAAGGACTGAATAATTGGTAGATTATTGGTGCCCTTAATTAATTGCTGCAAATATTTATGTGATGCATAACGTGTTTTACTAACCAGCTATGTGGGCCATTCATGATAATGAATGGGTGAATGGTATATATTGTATATGTACTGTTTTGCAGGTTATGAAGTGACTAGTATGGCCCAAATAGGATAGAAAATATGGTCTGCGTACCATTAATTTGAATGTAATTGGTCCAAAGTACCAAAATTGTTTTTCAATTCAAATATGGTCTGCGTACCATCAAATAGTTGTAATTAGTTTAATTATAGCTTATCCTATTTGAAGAAAATGGCGCCTCCCACGGTGAAATTTAAGACGAAGTTACCATTTTCGAGACGGACTTTGAAGTTGAAGCTTCAAGATGAAGTCGGGCCATACTAGATCACATTTATCTTATGCATGCTTTAAGTTATTTATTGCTTTAAATATGTCTTAATTATGCATGAGATTGTGGCTTTTTTTTTTTTTTTTGCTAAGTAAGTAAGGAATATATTAGCTCAAAACAAGATACAACTTAAGCTAACTCTAGCAAAACAAACCAACTAGGTTGGACCATTTTGGACTAGAGCAAGCAGACACCAAACGCACTACTTACAAAGTCAAAAACCATTGACTATCCCTTCTACTTATAGACTTTGGCATAACCATATAAATTCTACTTCTAACAATTTGCTTCAGCCTAGACACAAAATGTTGCACAGTTGGAACAACTCCATTCCAAAAACTATCATTTCTACTCTTCCAGATGGTGTAAACAGAAGCAGCCATGCCAGCAAATATCACCTGTTTTCTGAATTTTGAGTGTTTACTGCACCCTATCTTCTTGATAAGCTGCTGCAAGTTACAAACAGGTAGCTGAATGCCCAACCAAATCTTCAACTCAGCCAGACATCTACTACTAAAAGGACATGAGAAAAATAAATGATCATGGTTCTCAATCCCTTGCCCACACAGTAAGCAATCAGAAGAAGAACTGACCCCAATACTAGCCAATTTGGCTGTAGTTTGCAGTCTCTGTTGGACAGCAAGCCAACAAATAAATCTGTGTTTTGGAGTACTCAAACGATTCCACACCATATTATCCCAGTGTACTTTTGGTTTACTACCAACCAATTTGTCATAAACTTGCTTAACAGAATACTGTTGCATTGAACACAATTCAGCGTAGGAGAAATGCAGCTTCAACTTCTCTTTAGTGGCACAAACCTTCTTTCAGTACCAACTAGCATAACCACTAGGTTGGTAATCCCACCAAACCCCATCTTTTAAATACATAGATGTCACCCATTTTGTCCAGACATTGACCTGATTAGTAGCAAGGGACCACACATACTTTCCTATGTTTGCCACATTCCACAGTAACACATTCCTGAACCCCAAACCACCCACACTTTTATCCATACAAGTACTATCCCATGCTACATTACTAGGTTTCTGACTGAATGGTTTCCCACTCCAAAGAAAGGATCTGGAAATCTTAGTAATTTCCTACAGCACACACTTAGGGAGAATATAAATCTGAGCCCAATACATATGGAGACTCATGAGAACAGAGTTGATCAACTGATCCCTTGCAGTGTAGGAGAGATTTCTAAAACTCCAGATTCTTATTCTAGCTGTCATTTTTTCAACTAACACCCCACACTGTGCAGCTGAAATTCTCTTTGAGCTAATAGGAACACCCAGGTGTTGAAATGGAAGACTGCTTCTGCTAAAACCAGACACCTCTAGAACTCTTTTCACAACATTCTCAGGCATACCATAACAATAAATGGAAGATTTAGCCTTATTTGCTTGTAAACCAGAAGAATCTGAAAACAGCTTGAATGCTTGAAGTAACAAATATATGGAAGGGAAATCCCCTTTGCAACATAGGATCAAGTCATCTGCAAAACATAAGTGAGTCAACTGAAGCTGACCACACCTGGGGTGATACTGAAAATGCTGCAATCCACTCATTTTCTGTAAAACTCTGGACAAGTACTCCATGCAAATGACAAAAAGGAGAGGAGACATAGGGTCACCTTGCCTCAAACCCCTATTAGACTTAAAGAATCCTTGCATTGATCCATTAATCATCAAAGAGAACATAGGAGTGGTAACACATTCCATAACAAGCTTTATAAACTGATCTGGAAACTCTAGACACACCAACATTTCTTTGAGAAAATCCCAATCAACTGTGTCATAAGCTTTCTGCAAATCTATTTTCATCAAACAACTAGGCTTGACACTCTTCCTACCACATTGTCTCACAAGATCCTGAACCACCATAATGTTGTGCACAATGAATCTCCCATGAACAAAACCACCCTGATTTTCCAAAATGAGATCAGGTAATACTCTCCTTAATCTCCCACACAGAACTTTGGTGATACACTTATACAAGGTGTTAGAACATGAAATAGGTCTAAAATCACTCACATTCCTAGGACACTTAGTTTTAGGAATAAGGGTGATAGCAGTGTGATTTACCTCTTTCAACAAGTTACCAAAATGCAACACATCTAGGACAGCATCAGTGACATCAACACCCACAACTTGCCATTCATCTCTATAAAAGTGAGAACCAAAGCCATCTGGCCCAGGAGCCTTATCACCCTTGATAGAGAACAAAGCTTCTTTAACTTCTTCAGCAGTATAAGGAGCAGATAAAATGGCCTTGTGATCTCCAGAACACACGGGTCCCACCTGGACAACTTGCTGAATCACAGACTTCCTTTGAACATGAGTTGTACCAAGAAGAGATTTACAATAAGAAACAAAATCATCTGACACAGCCACTGGATCATCCTTCCACTCACCATTCATATCATGAATAGTATAGACTTGATTCTGCACATTTCTACTTTTAATACTCTGATGGAATAAAGCTGTGTTCTCATCTCCAGATTTAATCCAATCAGCCTTAGCTTTTTGCTTCAAGAATTCCAAGTAAGCTTTATGCTTAATTCTATACTCATTAGTGGCAAGCAGTTCCTGATCAGCTAGCTCCTGATCATTAGGATTATGATGCATAGCTTCTTGTGCAGACAACATTGTTTGATAAGCACTCAGTTCAGCAGCTTGAATATCAGAAAAACCCACCCTATTCAGCTCTTTCAAAATAGATTTAACTCTTTTCAGTTTCCTGGTCACAATATACATTTTGCTACCAACAAAAGTTGTATTCCAAGGAGCAGAAACTGAATCCTGGAACACAAGAGAATTCTTCCACATGGTGAAATACTTGAAAGGCTTCTTCCCTACCACTACACCAGGCAATACAGTAAGAAGACTAGGACAATGATCATACTGACCTTCACTCATGAAACACACTTCAGCAGAACTGTACACATTCTGCCATGCAACATTCCCCATAATTCTATCAAGCTTAGAAAATACTCTAGCTGCACCCTGTTGTTTATTATTCCAGGTGAATAAATTGCCTACACACTTGATATCATTCATTCCACACTCTTGCATGCAATCAACAATTTCTTCCACTTCAGCTTTCCTAACAATACTACCAACTCTCTCATCAGCAGACATGACACAATTTAGATCACCACACAGAATCCAGGGACCAAGCACTTTGATGGCCTTCAAATCCCTCCACAATTCCTTCCTCTGAACACTAGTATTGAAAGCATAAATGAAAGTACAATGGAAGCTAGGCTTACCACTTATTGGAGCAACAAGATATGCAAAAATTGACTAGATGCAGCCACAATACTGAGAGTAAAGCTACCTGGTTTCCAAGCCACTACAATCCTCCCTCCTGGATGGAAGCTAGCATTGGTGGTAAAACACCAATTAGAGAATACCCTTTGGTAAAGAGTGCCTAAGTTAGCACCCTTTACTTTGTGTTCTAGAAGGCCAACTAAACCAACCCCATACTTCTGAATAAATCTCCTGATATCATCTTGTTTATGGGAATAGTTGATCCCCCTAACATTCCAGGATAAAATTCTATCCATTAGGAGAGGAAGAGTCCCCCCTTCCAGTAGTACTGACCACTTGCAAAACAACCTCACCACCAGCTAACCCAACTAGAGTATCTCCTATTTGATCCTGTTCTGTCAATACTCCATAAGAATTAACAATTTGAGTAGGAACAACAGGAGATGACCTCACTCTAATAGGCTTAAGAGCCCTCTGAAATCCCTCCTGATCTACTTCTGGTTCAGTAACAGTTGGCTTAGTCACAGGTTGAACCACTGGTTGAGTGGTTTTCTGAACCCATCTCCTCCTAACTCCACCTTTTCTACAGTCAGCTGCTACATGCCCAACCATCTGACAACTAGTACATATGAACTGACACCTTAACAAGATCACCATGTTCATCCAAAAAAGTCACATAATCAGGAAGTGTATCCATATGGACTTCCACTAACACCCTTGCAAACTAGATCTTATCTCTATTAGCAGTAGCTTGATCCCTCTTGATAGGAGTACCAATTTGTTGCACTATTTTGAACAAAGACTTCTCACCCCAATACTTGAAGTTCAATTTCAGTTGCACCCAAATTGGCACCACCCTTATCTCCTCCTTTTCCATGTTCATATCCACTGTCCAAGGTCGAAGCATCAGAGGTTTATTATCAAAGAAAAAGTGTCCTGCCAGCACTTTATCTCTCGATTCCATAGATTGAAATCTCACCAGGAATACCCCTTTTTTTAACCATACTCACCTTATCCACCTTCTGATTCCTCCAAACTCTCCTAACATACCCCTCCATTACATTCAGTGGTGGATTTGCACCCACAACATAACATACCACAGAAGAGTTCCAGAAATCAACCTGAAGGAAATAGTGCCCTTGGTCCAAGTATGCATTCAATGTTAAGTCTAATAAATGCGGTTCAGTATTAATTAACAAGTTAATAATTCAGTGAGATCAAGTGAGCTGAATGCCTAGCTAGAGGCCGCTTCAGTTCAAGTGGAATTAATGATATTCATCCATAGCTTATTCTTGACTGAACCCGTAGGGTCACACAAATAGTACGTAAACGGATCAAGTATTTAATGGCATTAAATACTCCATTTATGGATATTCGGAATCGACGAATCTTGGTTTCAGTGGGAGCTGAGATCGTCACAAGCAAGAAATGAATACTCCGGAAACGATGATATTGCCGGAAACAGAAATATGGATCGTATCGGAAATATAAATATTATCCAAGTCGTAGATGTTGCCGGAAACGGAAACATGGTACGTATCGGAAAATATTATTGGAAATGGAAATATTACCGGAATCGGAAATATTGCCGGAAACGGAAATATTGTCAGAATCGGAAATATTATCGAAATCGGAAAATAATTCCGGAAACGAAAATATTAAATATTTGTTCGAAACGGAAATTAATTCCGGAATCGGAAATATTAAATATTATTCGTATCGGAAATGAATTTCGGAATCGGGAATTTAATCGGAAGCGTATCGTACGAATTAGTATCGGACGAGGCTTGCTAGACGAAGGCCCAGCACGAAGCCAGGCCGTCGCCCACTAAACCACACGCAACAAACACACGCCAAGCTCGACCAGGCCCAGCGCAAGGCCAGGCCCAACCAAGCCTTGGCGCGCGCGCATAATGGGCTGCGGGCAAAGGGGTTGTGCGCCGTGCGTGGGCCGCGAGGCTTGCGCATGGGCGTGCGGCTCGTGCGTGCGTAAGTGTTTGTGTTCCTGTACGAATCCTAAAGCTATCGGGATTCCACATATTGATTAAATCCTAATCCTAATAAGATTATATTTATTATTTAGAGTTCAAGTTGGATTCTAATTAATAAATCCAAATCCTAGTAGGATTATAATTCCTTTTCCATGCCTCTATAAATAGGAGCCTAGGGTCATAATTTATAGATACAATTGAAGTATTCAAAGGGTAAATTTTTGAAAGAAAAATTCAGCCATACACTTGCACTAACCTAGCCAAAAATCCTAGCCCCTGAAGGGCGATTCTAGTTGGTCAATCTTGAGGCGGATCCGGACGTACTGTGGACTATCTACGGAGGGACGACACTTGGAGTCCTAAAGAATTGTTCTTGTTCGGTTCGGGCGCAGCTAGGGAGGGCACGCAACAAAGTGTATGCATCTAAACTATGCTAAATGATTATGTGTAAATAATATGCTTTCCTGGCTTTATGGTTTTTCCGCATGATTTATGTTTTGTCATATGAATCATAACCTTACAGTGGTATCACGAGCCTCTTATTATTTTCATAATCTAAATTGCATAACATGGTTAAATTTCACAAATTTGCAAGGAATTAAAAGGGGTGATTAATTTTCGTAATTGTTAATTAATTGCAAATTGCGTTTATTTAATTATATGTATTCAGTTTTTCGGCAGTTTCTTCGTTACTCATCCAAACCGAGTGATTTTTGTGTCAATTCCACATGTAAAAGGCATTCTAAAATTTTGACGCAAACCGAGTGAACGCAAAAGTTTGTAAATTTAAGATGTTAAATTAAGTATTTGCGATTCTTGTTGATAAATCTTGAATTTTTGATTGACCTACAGTATATGTTTAACAAGTTTGAATTCCTAGCCTTGTTAATTATACAACCTAATTCGTAATTATGATTAATTTGTTGAAATTCGAATAATTTAGAATTAATTTGATTTTCATAATTGATTAATAGTTTAATTAGGTATCTATGATTAAAATCCACCATAAAAATTGTTAATTTATGTTAAATTTTTAATTTTTATGACCTATATTTGAATCCATGTTAATCGGAAATTAATTGATTAATAAATTTTAGATTTTTCGCCCTAAAATTATGAAATTAATATGTTTTATTAATTTGTCATTAATTTTTTGAATTAAAAATTTTAAATTTTTATGAAAACGCTCATTAATGTTGCACGCACAAAGCAATGGAAGCTACGTGTTACCCTCAAGGGGTGTTGTATAGTGCGGGCACGCGACCCCGTGCGGTACGAATGCAGCGAGCAACATAGCGCATGGCGCTCGCACGAGGCAACGCAGCCTATGCGTGTGTGCTATGCGATGGGCGAGGGCGACGATGCAAGGCACGAGCGACGAGCAAGACGCGTGTGGGCAGCGATGCTGCCGCGCCACAGCGCGCCTGGCTCGCCCAGCCACCAAGCAGAACGCGCGAGCAGGGAGCGATCCCCTCGCTGGGCGCGCGCTGGCCTGCGCAGCAACACGCGACACAGCACAAGGCTGCGCGCAGCGTGGCCGGCTGTGGCGTGTCGCTGTGTGTGCTTTGTGCTACGATCAATCGAACGGGGCGCGTGCCTCGTAGCTTGATGGGGCTTGGGCGCAAGCCCAAGTGCCTCGTCTCGCGACGATTGGTACGTTTTGATTTTAATTTTAATTTTCAGTTCGGAAACGATTTTAATTAATTTTAAAATTTGAAATTTAAATTGTTTTCTTGGATTTTAGTTTTGAATATTATTATTATTATAAATTTTATTTATACTAATTATTTTACTAAAATTAAATCTTGAATTAATTTAAATTCGTTTAATTCAACTGAAATAAATTAAATTAATGGATTCGATTATAAATTTATATGAGCTTTAAATTTTAATTAAATTTGTATGTTTCCGGTTAGACTAGAAATACATTTTTATGTTTAAAATTAGTAAAGCATATGAATTTATTGGTTCAAGTGGGAGCATTTTTAGTCATAAACTCTTGATTAGGTCTACAAATCCCTTAAGGTTAAACAACTTGATTAGAATTAGTAAGGACTAAATAATTGGTAGATTATTGGTGCCCTTGATTAATTGCTGCAAATATTTATGTGATGCATAACGTGTTTTACTAACCAGCTATGTGGGCCATTCATGATAATGAATGGGTGAATGGTATATATATTGCATATGTACTGTTTTGCAGGTTATGAAGTGACTAGTATGGCCCAAATAGGATAGAAAATATGGTCTGCGTACCATTAATTTGAATGTAATTGGTCTAAAGTACCAAAATTGTTTTTCGATTCAAATATGGTCTGCGTACCATCAAATATTTATAATTAGTTTAATTATAGCTTATCCTATTTGAAGAAAATGGTGCCTCCCACGGAGATTTTCAAGACAGACTTTGAAGTTGAAGCTTCAAGATGAAGTCGGGCCATACTAGATCACATTTATCTTATGCATGTTTTAAGTTATTTATTGCTTTTAAATATGTCTTAAATATTCATGAGATCAAAGCTTGATTATGTTGCATGATTAAGGATTTTAGTTCACTTAAAATCTAACCAACATAGTAAGAGCCTTAAGTTCCAAACTTAAAAATTGAGTTAAAAGGTGCCATGCCAAAATAACACTTACTTGGATATCCTTTCTTCATCGATCTTAGTAATAGTTTTTCGCCATAGCGAGGTGTTACTTATCGATACTAAAGGGGTAAGGTACACAAATAATTGTGAGTACATGTTAGTTTTGGTGAAACTCAACGATATAAGTAAGGATTCCTTTTATGTCGTGGCAAAATCGATAGGTTTACCTAATAAGTTCTTAGACGTACCTATCAACCAAGAGTAGTTCGTAGACTATTAGCAAAAGGCTTTTGCTTACCTAAAAGATTTTAGAATTGAGTCTAAATACATAATGTGCTTAATTCTTCAATGGATTTTAGGATTTTGGAATCATTTTATTCACACCTGCCGGAACACATAACTTGAATAAAATGCTTGATGAACATTGAATTATGCATGTATGCTAGAATTTAAGTTCATTAAGAGAAACTGTGAATGGTTATTTATTTGTTTATTCTTTTTCAATTATAGTTTTAACTATGGCAAACAACAATCAAAACATCATCATGGGTTCTGAGCTTATGGTCAAGCTGAACCTAACAAATTTTCTTGAATGGGAAGCTAAGCTAGTTGAAATAGTCAGACTCAATGGACTTGAGTATGTACTATTACATCCCATGCCAAGCTACTATGCCAGAGACATGACCCCTGAAAGATTTTCCGCCTGGGATGCGGATCTCAAAAAGGTTATGAGTTCATGCTGAACAATATCCCTGATGAATGGGCTAGAAGGTTTGTAGCTTATGAACCTTTTACGCTCATCAAGAATCTGAGGGATATCTGTCGTGGAAGTACGGAGGACAGGGACCTGAACGTCCATGAGTTGATTGAATCAATGTCTGGTCTAAAGGTTAGTTCTCCCAACAGGTGTTATAGGATGGAAGTCCAAGAAACACATGTTCAGCTCCTTCGCACTAAACAAAGGGTAGGCGTCCCACTAAGGTTCCATGTGGATCTTATGCTTTCATATTTTAATCGCCTAAGTCTGCTAGGAACACCAATAAGCGAAAGGATGGCAATCTCTATCTTGCTCAATTCACTGCACAGTGGGTTTGGTCGCTTCAAGCAACTATACCTAAGTGAACCAAGAGAAGAAACAGTTGCAGAATTTGTTTAGCTTGTCAGAAAGGCTGAGATAATACTGGACTGCGAAGCCAAAGATCTACTCAAGGCTAAAGGGAGACCGTTCAAGAAAAGTGGAAAGTCCAAGGGCAATGCTAAATCAAAGCAGGACAAGTCCACATCAAGCTGTCTTTATTGTGATGGAATAGGCCATTACAAAAGAGAATGTCCAAAGCTAAAGGAAGATCAGAAGAACGGAACAGTCGTTCCATCTTCAGGTATTTTCGTTATAGACTGTACACTTGTTAATTCAACTTCTTGGGTATTAGATACAGGTTGTGGCTCACACTTATGTTCCAATTCTCAGGGACTAAGAAGAAGTAGAAAGTTAAGCAAGGGTGAAGTCGACCTACGAGTGGGAAATGGAGCAAGGATTGTTGCATTAGCTGTAGGAACTTATTATTTGTCGTTGCCCTCTGGGCTAGTTTTGGAACTGGAAGAGTGTTTCCATGTTCCAAGTCTTACTAAAAACATCATTTCAGTTTCTTGCTTAGATGCTAAGGGATTTTCCTTTTTAATAAAAGACAATAGTTGTTCGTTTTATTTTAAAGAGATGTTTTATGGATCTGCTAGATTAGTCAATGGACTTTATTTATTAGATCACGACAAACAAGTTTATAACATAAATACCAAAAAGGCCAAAAAGGATGATTCAGATCTCACCTATCTGTGGCATTGCCGATTAGGCCATATTAACTTCAAACGCATGGAAAGACTTCAAAAGGAAGGAATTCTAGAACCATTTGACTTAGAGGATTATGGTAAGTGCGAATCATGTTTACTTGGCAAAATGACAAAGAAACCTTTCTCTAAAGTTGGAGAAAGAGAAACTGAACTATTGGGTTTAATCCATACAGATGTATGTGGAACAATGAGTACAAATGCTAGAGGTGGTTTCAGCTACTTTATCACTTTCACTGATGACTTCAGTAGATATGGTTATGTCTACCTAATGAAGCATAAGTCTGAATCCTTTGATAAATTCAAGGAATTTCAGAGTGAAGTAGAGAATCAATTAGGCAAGAAGATTAAGGCACTGCGGTCTGATAGAGGCGGTGAATATCTGAGCTATGAATTTGATGACCATCTGAAATAATGTGGAATTCTATCAGAATTGACTCCTCCTGGAACACCACAATGGAACGGTGTGTCGGAATGGAGGAACAGAACCTTGCTAGACATGGTTAGGTCAATGATGGGTCAGGCCGAAATTCCAATAGAATTTTGGGGACATGCACTAAATACAGTTGCACTCACTATAAATAGAGCTCCGTCTAAAGCTGTAGAAAAGCCTCCATATGAGTTATGGTTTGGAAAGCCTCCAAAAGTGTCTTTTTCTTAAGATTTGGGGATGTGAAGTATACGTCAAACGATTAATTTCAGACAAACTTCATCCAAAGACAAATGTATCCTTGTGGGCTATCCAAAGGAAACAAAGGGGTATTACTTCTACAATACATCTGAGAACAAGGTGTTTGTTGCTCGATATGGTGTCTTTTTGGAGAAGGATCACATTTCCAAAATGACAAGTGGGAGAAAAGTAGACCTCGAAGAAATTTGAGTCGAACAACAAACTCTAGAGAATGCTCAAGATGACATTCAAGATGAAACTCAGAGATCTTTATAAGTATCTGGTGAGGATCATGGTCAATCTAGAGATGTAACTCCGCGTAGATCGCAGAGATATAGATCTCAACCGGAAAGGTACTTAGGTACTTTGACGAACGAGAGCTATGACGTTCTATTACTTGAAAGTGATGAACCTGCGACTTACAAACAAGCTATGACGAGCCCTAGCTCCAAGCAATGGCAAGAAGCCATGCAATCTGAATTAGACTCCATGTCTGAAAACCAAGTATGGGATTTGGTCGATTTGCCAGATGGCTACCAAGCCATTGGAAGCAAATGGGTTTTCAAACTGAAAAAGGACAAGGATGGGAAACTTGAAGTTTTCAAAGCTAGATTGGTTGCAAAAGGTTACAGGCAAGTCCACGGTGTGGATTACGATGAAACCTTTTCACCAGTTGCAATGCTAAAGTCTATTCGGATAATGTTAGCAATCGCTGCATATTATCATTACGAAATATGGCAGATGGATGTCAAAACCGCTTTCTTAAACGGCGTTTTAACAGAAACTGTGTTTATGACACAGCCTGAAGGTTTTGAGGATCCAAAGAAAGCTAAAAAGGTATACAAGCTAAAGAAATCAATCTACGGATTGAAGCAGGCATCCAGGAGCTGGAATATACGTTTTGATGAAGCAGTCAGTGACTTTGGTTTCATCAAGAACGCAGACGAATCTTGTGTATACAAGAAGGTCAGTGGGAGCAAAATTGCTTTCCTAGTATTATATGTCGATGACATATTACTTGTCGGAAATGACATTCCTATGTTGAAATCTGTCAAGATTTGGCTTGGAAAATGTTTTTCGATGAAAAATCTAGGAGAAGCACAGTACATATTGGGCATCAAGATTTACAGAGATAGATCTAAAAAGATGATTGGACTTAGTCAAAGCACTTATATCAATAAGGTGCTTGATAGGTTCAAGATGGCAGACTCCAAGTGAGGCTACCTACCCATGTCTCATGGAATAACTCTAAGCAAGACTCAGTGCCCAAAAACACTTGATGAGCGTAGACGAATGAATGGGATTCCGTATGCATCATTGATTGGTTCAATTATGTATGCTATGATATGTACACGCCCGGATGTTGCGTACGCACTCAGTGCTATGAGCAGATACCGGTCAGACCTAGGAGAGGCACATTGGACTGCTGCCAAAAACATTCTGAAGTACCTGAAAAGGCACAAAGATGACTTCCTGGTCTATGGTGGAGATGATGAATTAATTGTTAAAGGCTATACGGACGCAAGTTTCCAAACCGAAAAAGATGATTTCAGATCACAGTCTGGGTTTGTCTTCTGCCTCAACGGAGGTGCAGTAAGCTGGAAAAGTGCTAAGCAAAACACCATTGCGGATTCTACAACTGAAGCGGAGTACATTGCTGCACATGAAGCTGCAAAGGAAGCTATATGGCTAAGGAAGTTCATAGGTGAACTTGGTGTAGTCCCCTCCATTAAAGGACCAATAGCCCTGTATTGTGATAATAACGGAGCTATTGCACAGGCAAAGGAGCCTGGACACCACCAAAGAGTCAAGCATGTACTTCGTAGATTTCACCTTCTACGAGAGTTCGTTAAAAGAAAACCTCTGCCGCAGGCGAAGCACAACTCGCACATTGCAGCTATGGGAATCAAGCATATTGGAGAATGACTTTGATGTCCTTGTTTAATGTTTTAAAGTTTTAGAGTTTAATTCTTTGTAAAACATTATTGGTTAATCATTCACAATAAATGAATAGAATTCATTTTTCCATTTAATTTGTGGTTTATTAAATGATGAGTCCCTTCAATTTGACGATATATTCAAGATAGACTGTCAGGACCAGTCATGGGACTAAGAAATGTCTATCAAGTGAACTTGAATGTCAAAGGTTGAAAATGGTCCCTGGTCGGAGTTTTCTATAAAATTGGACGCATAGAAAACGTTAGACGACTAGAATGCAAGATGACTAGTAGTTCTGTTTCTTGAACTATGTGGACATGGCAATGTCATAATCATTTGCATAGATACTTACTTTGGGAAGACTAGTATCGGACAGACCTATGAAACTTTACTGTAAGAGATGAAAATCTGTCATAAGTAAATTTCATTAAAATTATTAGACACTAAATCCTCAATACCTGAGTGATTTGAGATTACTTGTTTGAGAACTGGTTACTTAGACGTTGACCAACCGTCGCACCGTAAACGGAGGCTATAAAGGCAACGCTCAGGTAATCACCTATCAAACGAAGTCTAATCTCAAGATCGCAAGATTGGGATTGTCCTCCCATAAATCGGGATGAGATGCTTAAAAGTTGTACAAGGCCACTCGGAGAGCTAGAAACTGTAAAATGCATGGCCGTGCTCGGATGAATCATAGGCTATGATTATCTGTTTAATTGATCAGTTGAACTCTGAAACCGAGAAACACCTCTGGACATAATAAGGATGACAACTCTTACCTTATGTTCAAGAGCAAGCATCGAGAGACAAAGGAATTAGGTAAATGCACACTTGTCCCTAAGGACAAGTGGGAGACTGAAGGAAATAGTGCCCTTGGTCCAAGTATGCATTCAATGTTAAGTCTAATAAATGCGGTTCAGTATTAATTAACAAGTTAATAATTCAGTGAGATCAAGTGAGCTGAATGCCTAGCTAGAGGTCGCTTCAGTTCAAGTGGAATTTATGATATTAATCCACAACTTACTCTTGACTGAACCCGTAGGGTCATACAAATAGTACGTAAACGGATCAAGTATTTAATGACATTAAATACTCCATCTATGGATATTCGGAATCGACGAATCTTGGTTTCAATGGGAGCTGAGATCGTCACAAGCAAGAAATGAATACTCCGGAAACGATGATATTGCCGGAAACAGAAATATGGATCGTATCGGAAATATAAATATTATCCAAGTCGTAGATGTTGCCGGAAACGGAAACATGGTACGTATCGGAAAATATTATTGGAAATGGAAATATTACCGGAATCGGAAATATTGCCGGAAACGAAAATATTGTCAGAATCGGAAATATTATCGAAATCGGAAAATAATTCCGGAAACGGAAATATTAAATATTTGTTCGAAACGGAAATTAATTCCGGAATCGGAAATATTAAATATTATTCGTATCGGAAATGAGTTCCAGAATCGGGAATTTAATCGGAAGCGTATCGTACGAATTAGCATCGGACCAGGCTTGCTAGACGAAGGCCCAGCACGAAGCCAGGCCGTCGCCCAGCAAACCACACGCAACAAACACACGCCAAGCTCGACCAGACCCAGCGCAAGGCCAGGCCCAGCCAAGCCTTGGCGCGCGCGCATAATGGGCTGCGGGCAAAGGGGCTGTGCGCCGTGCGTGGGCCGCGAGGCTTGCGCATGGGCGTGCGGCTCGTGCGTGCGTAAGTGTTAGTGTTCCTGTACTAATCCTAAAGCTATCGGGATTCTACATATTGATTAAATCCTAATCCTAATAAGATTATATTTATTATTTAGAGTTCAAGTTGGATTCTAATTAATAAATCCAAATCCTAGTAGGATTATAATTCCTTTTCCATGCCTCTATAAATAGGAGCCTAGGGTCATAATTTATAGATACAATTGAAGTATTCAAAGGGTAAGTTTTTGAAAGAAAAATTCAGCCATACACTTGCACTAACCTAGCCGAAAATCCTAGCACCTTAAGGGCGATTCTAGTTGGTCAATCTTGAGGCGGATCCGGACGTACTGTGGACTATCTACGGAGGGACGACACTTGGAGTCCTAAAGAATTGTTCTTGTTCGGTTCGGGCGCAGTTAGGGAGGGCACGCAACAAAGTGTATGCATCTAAACTATGCTAAATGATTATGTGTAAATAATATGCTTTCCTGGCTTTATGGTTTTTCCGCATGATTTATGTTTTGTCATATGAATCATAACCTTACACAACCTCCTCCTGAATGTCTTCTATTTCTATTTGCAGAGGGGTCAAAACACTACCATTATGAGGAAGCAAATTCACATCATTATCAGGTTCAGTAATCGTAACATCAACACCATTAACAGTTCCAGTAATCGTATCATCAATAACATCAGCAGCATCATTAAATTGTTGTAGTATAGGAACTGAAATTGCACCAATGTCCAGATTAGAACAAGGATTAGAGCGAGGATTACCTGATCTCAATCTCGTCGCAGTACCATGAATTACCTCCAAGAACTCATTGAATGAGTGTCGCAATTCCGATCGAGCTTGCAAATGCTGCAACCCAGATTTTGGGGTAAACACCTCATTTTCAAGCTCAAAATCAATCGCCTCCACTCCTAAAACTTCATCGATTGATCGCATTTTCAACGCTTGAGAATCAGAGGAAGGCCCTCTTGCTTTTCCATTGCCATTACCTTGCGTTTTACCTTGAGTTTTCGAGCCATTTTTCCTTGCCATGGCTACGACGCAGGTTAAGCTAACTTGCACCGAGAGAAAACTTGGAGAGAAAGTCTCAAGGTATCCGAGAGAGATTGTGGCTTGATTATGTTGCATAATTAAGGATTTTATTTCACTTAAAATCTAACCAACATATTAAGAGCCTTAAGTTCCAAACTTAAAAATTGAGGTAAAAGGTGCCATGCCAAAATAAACACTTGCTTGGATATCCTTTACATCAATCTAGTAATAGTTTTCGCTCAGCGAGGTGTTACTTATTGGTCCTAAAGGGGCAAGGTACACAAATAATTGTGAGTACATGTTAGTTTTGGTGAAACTCAATGATATAAGTAAGGAGTCCTTTTATGTCGTGGCAAAATCGATAGGTTTACCTAATAAGTTCTTAGACGTACCTATCAACCAAGAGTAGTTTCTAGACTATTAGCAAAAGGCTTTTGCTTACCTAAAAGATTTTAGAATCGAGTCTAAATACATAATGTTCTTAATTCTTCAATGGATTTTAGGGTCTTGGAATCATTTTATTCACACCTGCCGGAACACATAACTTGAATAAAATGCTTAATAAACATTGAATTATGCATGTATGCTAGAATTTAAGTTTATTAAGAGAAACTGTGAATGGTTATTTATTTGTTTATTCTTTTCAATTGTAGTTTTAACTATGGAAAAGAAAAATCAAAATATCATCATTGGTTCTGAGCTTATGGTCAAGCTGAACCTAACAAATTTTCTTGAATGGGAAGCTAAGCTAGTTGAAATAGTTAGACTCAATGGACTTTAGTATGTACTGTTACATCCCATGCCAAGCTACTATGCCAGAGACATGACCCCTGAAAGATTTTTCGCCTGGGATGCGGATCTCAAAAAGGTTATGAGTCTCATGCTGAACAATATCCCTGATGAATGGGCTAGAAGGTTTGTAGCTTATGAACCTTTTACGCTCATCAAGAATCTGAGGGATATCTGAGCTATGAATTTGATGACCATCTGAAAGAATGTGGAATTCTATCAGAATTGACTCCTCCTGGAACACCACAATGGAACGATGTGTCGGAACGGAGGAACAGAACCTTGCTAGACATGGTTAGGTCAATGATGGGTCAGGCCGAACTTCCAATAGAATTTTGGGGACATGCACTAAATACAGCTGCACTCGCTATAAATAGAGCTCCGTCTAAAGATGTTGAAAAGACTCCATATGAGTTATGGTTTGGAAAGCCTCCAAATGTGTCTTTTCTTAAGATTTGGGGATGTGAAGTATACGTTAAACGATTAATTTCAGAAAAACTTCATCCAAAATCTGACAAATGTATCCTTGTGGGCTATCCAAAGGAAACAAAGGGGTATTACTTCTACAATACATCTGAGAACAAGGTGTTTGTTGCTCGAGATGGTATCTTTTTGGAAAAGAATCACATTTCCAAAATGACAAGTGGGAGAAAAGTAGACCTCGAAGAAATTCGAGTCGAACAACAAACTCTAGAGAATGCTCAAGATGACATTCAAGATGAAACTCAGAGATCTTTAGAAGTATCTGGTGAGGATCATGGTCAATCTAGAGATGTAACCCCGCGTAGATCGCAGAAATATAGATCTCAACAGGAAAGGTACTTAGGTATTTTGACGAACGAGAGCTATGACGTTTTATTACTTGAAAGTGATGAACCTGCGACTTACAAACAAGCTATGACGAGCCGTAGCTCCAAGCAATGGCAAGAAGCCATGCAATCTGAATTAGACTCCATGTTAGAAAACCAAGTATGGGATTTGGTCGATTTGCCAGATGGCTACCAAGCCATTGGAAGCAAATGGGTTTTCAAACTGAAAAAGGACAAGGATGGGAAACTTGAAGTTTTCAAAGTTAGATTGGTTGCAAAAGGTTACAGGCAAGTCCATGGTGTGGATTACGATGAAACCTTTTCACCAGTTGCAATGCTAAAGTCTATTCGGATAATGTTAGCAATCGCTGCATATTACGATTACGAAATATGGCAGATGGATGTCAAAACCGCTTTCTTAAACGGCGTTTTAACAGAAACTGTGTTTATGACACAGCTTGAAGGTTTTGAGGATCCAAAGAATGCTAAAAAGGTATGCAAGCTAAAGAAATCAATCTACGGATTAAAGCAGGCATCAAGGAGCTGGAATATACGTTTTGATGAAGCAGTCAGTGACTTTGGTTTCATCAAGAACGCAGACGAATCTTGTGTATACAAGAAGGTCAGTGGGAGAAAAATTTCTTTCCTAGTATTATATGTCGATGACATATTACTTATCGGAAATGACATCCCTATGTTGAACTCTGTCAAGATTTGGCTTGGGAAATGTTTTTCGATGAAGGATCTAGGAGAAGCACAGTACATATTGGGCATCAAGATTTACAGAGATAGATCTAAAAAGATGATTGGACTTAGTCAAAGCACTTATATCAATAAGGTGCTTGATAGGTTCAAGATGGCAGACTCCAAGCGAGGCTACCTACCCATGTCTCATGGAATGACTCTAAGCAAGACTCAGTGCCCAAAAACACTTGATGAGCGTAGACGAATGAATGGGATTTCATATGCATCATTGATTGGTTCAATTATGTATGCTATGATATGGACACGCCCGGATGTTGCGTAAGCACTCAGCGCTACGAGCAGATTCCAGTCAGACCCAGGAGAGGCACATTGGACTGCTGCCAAGAATATTTCTGAAGTACCTGAAAAGGCACAAAGATGACTTCCTGGTCTATGGTGGAGATGATGAATTAATTGTTAAAGGCTATATGGACGCAAGTTTCCAAACTGACAAAGATGATTTCAGATCACAGTCTGGGTTTGTCTTCTGCCTCAACGGAGGTGCAGTAAGCTGGAAAAGTGCTAAGCAAAGCACCATTGCGGATTCTACAACTGAAGCGGAGTACATTGCTGCACATGAAGCAGCAAAGGAAGCTATATGGCTAAGGAAGTTCATAGGAGAACTTGGTGTAGTCCCCTCCATTAAAGGACCAATAGCCCTGTATTGTGATAATAACGGAGCTATTGCACAGGCAAAGGAGCCTAGACACCACCAAAGAGTCAAGCATGTACTTCGTAGATTTCACCTTCTACGAGAGTTCGTTGAAAGAAAAGAAGTCGAGATAAGCAAGATTGGAACTTATGACAACATATCAGATCCATTGACTAAACCTCTGCCGCAGGCAAAGCACAACTCGGACATTGCAGCTATGGGAATCAAGCATATTGGAGAATGACTTTGATGTCCTTGTTTAATGTTTTAAAGTTTTAGAGTTTAATTCTTTGTAAAACATTATTGGTTAATCATTCACAATAAATGAATAGAATTCATTTTTCCATTTAATTTGTGGTTTATTAAATGATGAGTCCCTTCAATTTGACGATATATTCAAGATAGACTGTCAGGACCAGTCCTGTGACTAAGAAATGTCTATCAAGTGAACTTGAATGTCAAAGGTTGAAAATGGTCCCTGGTCGGAGTTTTCTGTAAAATTGGACGCATAGAAAACATTAGACGACTAGAATGCAAGATGACTAGTAGTTCTATTTCTTGAACTATGTGGACATGGCAATGTCATAATCATTTGCATAGATACTTACTTTGGTAAGACTAGTATCAGACAGACCTATGAAACTTTACTGTAAGAGATGAAAATATGTCATAAGTAAATTTCATTAAAATTATTAGACACTAAATCCTCAATACCTGAGTGATTTGAGATTACTTGTTTGAGATCTGGTTGCTTTGACGTTGACCAACCGTCGCACCGTAAAAGGAGGCTATAAAGGCAACGCTCAGGTAATCACCTGTCAAACGAAGTCTAATCTCAAGATCACAAGATTAGGATTGTCCTCCCATAAATCGGGATGAGATGCTTAAAAGTTGTAAAAGGCCACTCGGAGAGCTAGAAACTGTGAAATGCATGGCCGTGCTCGGATGAATCATAGGCTATGATTATCTTTTTATTAGATCAGTTGAAATCTGAAACCGAGAAACACCTCTGGACATAATAAGGATGACAACTCTTACCTTATGTTCAAGAGCAAGCATCAAGCGACAAAGGAATTAGGTAATGCACACTTGTCCCTAAGGACAAGTGGGAGACTGAAGGAAATAATGCCCTTGGTCCAAGTATGCATATAATATTAAGTCTAATAAATGCGGTTCAGTATTAATTAACAAGTTAATAATTCAGTGAGATCAAGTGAGCTGAATGCCTAGCTAGAGGCCGCTTCAGTTCAAGTGGAATTAATGATATTAATCCACAACTTACTCTTGACTGAACCCGTAGGGTCACACAAATAGTACGTAAACGGATCAAGTATTTAATGGCATTAAATACTCCATCTATGGATATTCGGAATCGACGGATCTTGGTTTCAGTGGGAGCTGAGGTCGTCAAAAGCAAGAAATGAATACTCCGGAAACGATGATATTGCCGGAAACGGAAATATGGATCGTATCGGAAATATAAATATTATCCAAGACGTAGATATTGCCGGAAACGGAAACATGGTACGTATCGGAAAATATTGATGGAAATGAAAATATTGTCGGAATCGGAAATATTGCCGGAAACGGAAATATTGTCTGAATCGGAAATATTATCGGAATCGGAAAATAATTCCGGAAACGGAAATATTAAATATTTGTTCGAAACAGAAATTAATTCCGGAATCGGAAATATTAAATATTGTTCGTATCGGAAATGAATTCCGGAATCGGGAAATTAATCGGAAGCGTATCGTACGAATTAGCATCGGACGAGGCCTGCCAGACGAAGGCCCAGCACGAAGTCGGGCCATCGCCCAGCAAACCAGCGCGCCACAACGCACCAGCCAAGGCTGCACCAGGCCCACCGCAAGGCAGGCCCAGCGCGCGCCAAGGCTGCGGCAGCGTGTGGGCCCCGTGGCAATGGGCTGCGAGCTCGTGGGCTGCTGTGCGTGCGTGTGTGTGTTTGTGTGCTATACGAATCCTAAAGCTATCAGGTTTCGATATATGATTAAATTCCTAATCCTAAAAGGATAAATTAATTAAATAAGAGTTCTATTAGGATTCTAGTTTAATTAATTGTTTGACGGAGCGGCTGGATCTGGGTTAGCCACCGCCACCAGCGAAGGGACGTGGGTCACCGACGCTGGTGGCTCGCGATTCTTTGAATGGTGGGTTAGGCACGATGGTGACACGACCTTGGGATCCGCGGCTGGGCTCGGTCGGTTGGTCGGGTCGAGTCCGGTCGCTGGGCCGAGTGCGACTTGGCCGGTGGTCATGGCCTGCTGGGTCCGGCCGCCGGTGGTTGTGGTGTTGGTTTCAATTTGGGGATTTTTCATTGTTAGGGTTTGTATTTGGGGTTTTTTGATTTTTAGGGTTTGTGGTGTTTGAATTTGTGAGATGTGAATTTGTGGTGGCCTTGAGAGATCCATAGATGTGATCCATTAGCTTTTAATTTTGGAAAAATAAAATTTAATGGAATAAAATAAATTGGATATATTTATAAAGGATAAATGGTTTTTTACCACCTAAAAAAATCGAAAAATTGTTTTTTACCACCTAAAAAACTAAAACTTGTATTTTACCACCTAAAAAAAATTTAAAAATTGTTTTTTACCACCTGAAAAATGGAAAAATAGATTAAAATGTTATGTAGGGGGTCACAATAACGGTAATACTTCTAATATGTTCTATTCTTCCACGATTTCATGTATTTAACTCTATTTTCTTCCCCCGTTTTCTTATTTTCCATTAATTTACATAATTTTTCACCACCATTAATTCACAAAATTAACAAAATTTAATGGAAGTAAAAAGTGAAGGGTGAAAGAGTTAAAGAAAATCACACAAGGAATGTATAAATTTGGAAGGAAATTGAATTAAGTAGCCATACATAAATGTTTCATCTATTTTTTCGTTTTTTAGGTGGTAAAAAACAAATTTTAATTATTTTTTAGGTGGTAAAATACAAGTTTTATTTTTTTAGGTGGTAAAAAACAATTTTACAATTTTTGTAGGTGGTAAAAAACAATTTGTCCATTTATAAAAGAAAATAAAAATAATTTGTGGAAAAATAAAATAAATAAAAGAGAAAAAAAATTGTAAAAGAAAAAATATATATCCATGATCCTCATATTTTAGTGGAACTGTTTGAATCACGTATCTCATATTACTGACTAATTAAATACATATTTTAATTCTAAATTTTTGGTTGTTCCTTAACAATGGTAAACTTCAGTTATGCTTTACGCACATGTATTTATAATGGTATATAATAGTTATGCATAAATCTATAAAAGTGATACCTCGTGAGGAACTGTCCTGCACTCATCTCAGCTTGATCATCCTGAGTACCAATCTCATTTTCTTGTGCTTCTCTCTGCTTATTTACTTTGCAAATTCCTTGCACAAACTTTCATTAGTTGTACCAAACAGTATATTATCAATGTAAATGTGTACAACTAGTAAGTCAGATCCTTTTGATTTCAAAAATAGAGTTTTATCAATTCTTCCTCGTTTAAAATCATTTTGTAAAAGAAACTTGGATAATCTCTCGTACCACGGTCTAGGAGCCTGCTTTAACCCATAAAGAGCTTTGTCAAGCTTATAGATGTGGTTCGGAGATTCGGGATTCTCAAAACCAGGGGGTTGTTCCACATAGAAGTTTTCTTCAAGAAAACCATTTAAGAAAGCACATTTGACGTCCATCTGATACAACTTAAATCCCATAAAGGCTGCAAAAGCGATTAGAATTCGAATAGCTTCTAATCTAGCAACAGGTGCAAAAGTTTCTTCAAAATCAATACCTTCCTGTTGATTGTAGCATTTGACTACTAACCTTGCCTCAGGATCAACAGTTTCTGGTTCCTCAGGATCAACAGTTTCTGGTTCCTCAGGATCAACAGTTTCTGGTTCCTCAGGAACTCTTGGATTTCTTTTTACAGGAACTTCTTGGTTAGTGGTAGTTTCTCGTGTTTGTGGATCTGCTATTTCATTTTGCTGTCTTCCAGGAAATATTTCCTCATCATTATCTGTAAAACGAATTAAACCAATTTCGAAATCTTCCTGTTCCTGAACTTCATCAAGATTGCCAGCTTCATCAAACATAATATATACAATTTTAACTCTTTCAAAAGAGTCTTTAAGAGAGGTGTTCCTGTCAGGCAACTGAAAGAACCTACCATGTATATCAGATTTAACATTATTGAGGTAGGCTATGTGTTCTTTGCTAAGTTCCATTGCCTTGTCACTTTGAGCCTTTATTACGCTAAGCTTTTTAAAATTGTCTAGAGTTTCTATCAATAATTCCACTAATTTATTTACAGACAAATATTGAAGAGTTGAGGAACTTACTTCACTTGATGGATCTTGGGTTGATTCATCAATCTTTGCCATAAGACTAAGGTTTGCTGTTTCTTCTGGTTGATCCTCATCTTCTTCCGAGTCAGTGGCTTCTTCCCAAGCTTCGATCATTGCCTTCTTGAAGTTGGGCTTGGCAAAGGTGGATTTTTTGAATCTTTCCTTGTATTGATCCTTTCCCTTGCCTTTCCCTTTTTCATTTTTCCACTGAGGGCAGTCTTTGATTTGATGGTCAGAATCACCGTACTTGAAACATCCTTGGTCAGACTTGGAACCGCTTGGTTTTCTCATTGAGTTCCTTCCTCTTAGATTTCCAGGTTTAGAGTTCCTGTAAAATCTTTTCATTCTTCTGACCAACGTAGCAACCTCTTCTTCACCGGGTTCTAAGTCCTCCTGTTCCTCAGCCTTGAGAGCAAGGCTTCGGTTCTCAGGAACAGCTGCTCCTAGATGTAATTCGTGAGTCATCAAGGATCCCGCCAATTGTTCAATGTTGAATTTCGTGAAGTCCTTTGTTTCAAATAACGCAGTGACCTTGGTTCTCCATCTATCATCCTGAGGCATGCTCCTTAGGATCTTCCTAACTTGTTCATCAGAGGGAATAATTCTTCCAAGAGAAACTAGCTCATTAGTAATGTTAGTGAAATGAGTAAACATTTCCTGTATTGTTTCTCTTGGTTGCATTTCGAAACGTTCATACTTAGACATTAATAAATCAATTTTTGAACGTTTGACCTCATTAGTTCCTTCATGAGTTATTTGAAGGAGATCCCAAATTTGCTTTGCGCTCTTGCACCCCATAACTATGTTATGTTCGTGAGGTCCAAGGCCGCAATGTAAGATTTTCACAGCCATTGCATTGATTTCAAATTTCTCAAAATCTTCCTTAGCAAATTCAGACATAGGTTTAGGAACTACCTCATTTTGAGCATTGGTCGTTGTTACCTCGAAATCGCCAGCTTCTATGACTCGCCAAACTTGATAATTCTCTGCCTTAATATAGATCTCCATCCTGTTCTTCTAGTAGGTGTAGAATTTTCCATTGAACATTGGAGGTGTTTGAGTGGAATAACCTTCCTCGAGTTTCTCGTAAGCGTTCATACTTTCTAGGAACTTTTTCTCAACAAGGTTTCCTGTATTTTTGTGAGATCCTGCTCTGATACCAACTGTTAGTTCAGTAGGAACACTTGACAAGAGGGGGGGGTGAATTGTTTCTTGGGAACTTGGGTAAGTTTCTTGCGGAATTTAAACAATAAAGAGATTGAGAACAATGAGCGAAGAAAGATATAAAACGGAGGAACCTTCTTGACCCTAATCAAGAAGAACCTCACTACTCTTTTGTATTAATGCAATAACTCTATTACAAATACACTCTTTAACTCGAGTTCCTCTCGAACACGAGTTCCCCACACCAATCCCCTTCGATTACTGTGCTACTCTTTCTCTCTCTGACTTAACTCTAAGTCGCTCCTTTTCTCTTTGACTTAACTCTAAGTCACTCTTTCTCTCTTTGACTTAACTCTAAGTCACTCAAGGATCACTCAATCCTTATACCCAAAATACAATATGATAGATAGATTCTAGTACGTAATAAAGCTTATAGTAATAAGGAACTCAAGGAACACTCTATTTTGTCAACTGATTCTTTTAAAACGTTTAAGCTCTTTAAGATAGATTTTGTAGAAATCAGTTGTGTTTGAAAAGCCAAAACTCTTCTCCTTTTATAGGAGAGTTTTACCTAAGGTTGGGTACCCATGTTCTCCTCAACTACCCACTAGCTGTTACTGCTCAGTAACATGGGCATAGTTGGAGAGAAACAAGGAGACCAAATCAAAACACTACTTGCACGTTTAAACAGAAATACGTGGGAGAGTTTTAAGGATCATGGAAAATCTTTTGCTTGAGAAACAAGGAGAATGAAAACAGAATCCTATGTTTACATTTATTAATTAAATTCATTTTATTTATTTACAAAGATTTTCCAACTTAAAACTCTTTTATAATTACAGTTAATATATTTCAATTTAAAACGTACCAAAATACTTAGGTTCCTTTCGTTCCAAATTACGTATAAACAATATTAAATACTTACATAAATCCTAAAAATAAACTCATATGTTGTAGTCTTCATGTTGCACCTTTAGAAGCTTCACTCAAAGTCTTCCCAATTTGTTCCTTCTCTGGAACATCGAGCATCCACATAATATATGAGGATCTCGCCTTAGGAACTCGCCTAAGGATCTCGCCTTTGTAAACTTGCTTAATGATTATTTCTTCAATGTAGTGTCTGACATGGATCAATTACTTGCTTATATTCCACGTTGCTTAGTTTATCCAACTCAGGATCTCCTTAACTTAGCATTATCCCTCTAAGGATCTCGGAACCTATTATGCAACATAACTTAACCAATTGTCAGGAGTTTGCTTTATTATCATCAAAACTTTAGGGTCAACAATATTCCCCCTTTTTGGTGATTACAACAAAAGCAAACTTTCACTAAATGTAACAATAATCAATTAGCATAAATATAAAGCAATAAATTAAATAAAGTATTTTTATAAAAATTAATCTAAACTTCCTAAATGAAATTAAGGAAAATTGAAATTAATTTTATTAAACGAAAATAAAATTAAAAACGAGAAATAAAATTTTATAAACTTACATCGAGAAAAGAGTAGTGAGACGGACTCAAGTGATCAATTTAAGTTAAGTTTGCATTCATTTCCCCCTGTTGGCATTAACAAAAAGTAGAAAAATACAGTACTAATATATACCGATTATAGCACCCTCCGATCAACGGTTGGCAAACTAAGTTAGCCTCAAAGTTAAGTTCCAACGTACTAAATTCGAATATAAAACATAATAATTAACAAGCCAAGTTTTTAGAGATACGATCTTTTAGGAGTTTCACAGAAATAAAAGAATAAAAATCGTTATGTTTCCCAACAGAGGGTTACATACCAAAAAGAATATAAAAAATAAGATAAAAAGTTCCAAAAAAAATCAAAAGCGTAATGTAACACAAATGGATAGGATCAGGAAAGATGGCTTGGGTATGTAGCAAGTTTAGGTTGTTCCATTTTCAACTGCATATAGATCCATATCCTTTCTCAATTTCTATTGCGTCCTTTCATTCTTCCACTTTCTCATCATCATTCTCATTATCATAAGTTATATCAACAAACTACAGAGAACTGTTCACCTTAGGAACCACCAAACCCTTTCATACTACTTTTTTTTTTTCTTCTTTTTTTTTTTTTTAATGAAATAAAACAACGTCTTCCCCTTAATATATACATCATAAGCCATTCTTGATGTTCTAGTATTTCAACGAATTCCTCAATATTTTTCACACCAAGTCTATAAACTGCAAACCCCTTCACCAAATTTGCATCCTCAACCGAAGGAACACGAGATGAGGTAAGTTCCCCCCTGAGAAAAAGCATTGCCCCTTTTTCTCGGGTTTTTGGGAACTTGGGGTCAACAATATTCCCCCTTTTTGGTGATGACAACAAAAGCAAACTTTCGGTTATCATCAAAACTTTAGGGTCAACACTTACCATCAGTGGCGAATCTAGAAATTTGAGAATGGGGGTACGAAATTAGACTAGAAAAAAAAACTCTACATTATGACGCAAATTCATTTCACTATCTTAATTTTAATCTTATATTCCGTAGTGTATACTCATTTTCTAACAACGATGTACATAATAAACTAAATCATAATAATAAGACTATTAATAATTTAATTGACGATTACGCCTTTTATAAACATTTAACTAATCCATACTTTTTTATTTAAGTTAAAACTATATATAGGAAGTATATGCTAAACATGCATACACTTATCAATCGAATTACTACTTTTATCGCATTCTACTTATGTTCATGCATCTAAATAAACTGATGTGTATAGTTCTTTTCTATAGAAAGATAATGGAAATGGACAAATCAAGAAAGAGGTCAATGGACCTTCGACCAATTTACAACACCACATATGGATACATGGTATGGCATATGGGGATACAAGGATACGAATTCTACAACTGATGTTCAAGCGCACTATTACTAGAATATTGTGGAAGTACGTTATTCTGATTTATAGATGTTATTGTCGTCTCTTGAGTTGATACTTATCAAGTGATCTAGATGAATAAGTCCAATACAAATAAATCATTTTAACCTAAAAAGACTCTAGAGAGAGATAAAAGTTAGAGAGATAAAATTCTCTGAAATTGTTCTTCAAGTTCATCCAGTTCATAGTTATTAGTTTTGTTTGTACCCTTATAACCTAAAATTAAAATACCCTCTGCGTAGAATAATCTCAACCAAAAACAAAAGAGTAACCATCAAAATTAATCACAAACACAGTCCCTATCCTCCTCTTCCTCCTTCCGCTTCCTATACAAAGTTACTTATCTTCCTTTTCTTTTCTTGCTATCTCAGTTCTGTCATGGCTACTAACAACAACACCACAACCTTCACCTACCCTCACCGCATAGGTATACTAGCTGTTGTTCCTCCACCAATTTCTGTTCCTGACCCGATTGATTGGGAGTATTGTGTGATTGGGCGGGTTTGGGATATGAGGGTTTATGAGATTGAATTAGTCCAACAGTTGGTAGATAGGTTCTGGCATCTTAGGCAACCTGTTCGGGTTCGTCCTTTTAATGATGACTTCCTATTCCAATGTTTCAATGAGCAGGATGCTTCTGATTTGGATATTAAAGGGTGGGTGCACTTTAAGGGAAGCTTGGTGGTGCTGCAACGCGTTCGAGGTTACTTCGTTGTGAAGGAATTGAACCTTAACCTTGCTGAATTATGGGTGGCAGTAGAGGGCCTTCCACTCCAACACTCGAATTCAGAGGTTGCAGCTGCTATTTTGGGCCACGTTGGTGACGTCACCGGGGTGGATGAATCTCCAACCCCAGGCTACCCGGTTACTTGTCCGCGGGTTAAGGTTCTTGTTAACCTGTTATTGCCTTTGATTCCAGGCTGTTATTTTCCCACGCACGATAATCATATCACGTGGATTCAATTTAAGTACGAGGGAATTTTCAGATTTTGCAAAAAGTGTGGTTTTGTCGGGCATGGCCCAACCACGTGCCGTATGCCTCCTTTGGCGGGGAGTGCATTATTGGAGCGTCGTTTTCGTAAATTTGAGGAACGTGGTCTTCGTGTTCTTTATGGCCCCACAGATGTCCCTCTTTATTCAAATGCGCTTCGGGGAATTTTTCCGACACCAGCGATTTGGACCACTTCTGTGTGGTATAATAATCATCCTGATGAAAATAATGGTGGTGGGGATATAGATGATGATTTCCCAGATGCAGGCAACCCACCGCCGCCTCAGCCACCACCTGGCCACTCGTTTCCAGGTCTGTTTCCGGCAGCCAATGCGGCTGGTTTCCGGGGACGGGCCAATGAAGTCACTCGCAGCGGTTTAGGACCGATGATACATGTGAGGGAGGAGCTTGAGATACGGGAACCTCACCAACACCAAAAAATGGGCCAGAATGACGTCACAGCATCTCATGCCACCTCTCACTCTGAGCAGGTGCATGTCATTCATGGGGTTCTTGGTCAACCTTTCCATGCTGAAGGTATGTCTCTTGCTGATAACACGTTGCATGATACTCCCCATATCCCTACAATTGCCTCTTCGATTGTTAGCAGAAAAAGGCCACGTGTCTCCTCCACTGAAGGCCACATCAACCCATCCCACGAGTATGTTGAAGACTTTGGGTCAGTAGGTGACGCTCTTTCTTCTTCGGTTATTTTGTCCCATTCTCCTCCTGCTTTGGATTACAATACTTCTCATTTGGGCCAGCCCATCACTTTTGAGCCCAATTCTTCTCCTGAACCTAGTGTTTATGTATCCTCAGCTGGTGTCCTTACTTATGGGCCTTATTTTCATAATCCTTTTGGGGCAGGCCCAAGTAATTGGCATGGGTGGAATTTCTCACCCACTCCTCCTAACTCTTCGGATCAAAGAGTACCGATTTTTGTTCCATCTTATTCTCCTGGCCCAGCAGTGGTTTTGGGCCTGCCTTTACTAGATCCTGGTCCAAGGTTTGTTGGGGATCCGTATATACAACCCGGTTTTCTGTCGACCGGGTCGGGTATTCTATCTCACGGGCCGTTTTTCCCATCTCCTTCCGGGTCTGGGCTAGATCCCGTGCTGAACAGGGGTGAGGAGCTTCTGACGCCGCCCAACTCGCCGGATCGCATTCCCCAGTTCATCCATTCACCATCGCCGTCACTTGCTTCCTCTTTTCCGACGGTGGCGGACAACAATTCTGGGTATGCGGCTGATTCTTCGTCGGCGGGGTTCAAATTTTATCATTCCATCAATGTCAACCACTCTCCTTCGGATGAATCAGAGGTTCTGCAGGAGGTTAATGTTGGTGGTGTCGCCAACAACATTCAGGGCAGCCACGCCTCCTCGGATTCGGAAATTCTCCCCATTGTCGACGATGGCGTTGCTCCGATGGATTACTCGCCTGTGTCTTCTCAGGAGGAATTGTCTGACTCCGTTGTTGATTCCACCTGTTCGTATGAATCTCCACCAATTTCGACTAAAGGGAAATCTCCTTTGAAGCTGTCTCTATCAAGGAAAGGGGATCGTGTGTGGAAATGGGTGAGGAACATTTGCCTTCAAAGCGTAAAGTTTCTGGTAATTCAAAGGGGTGTAGTGGTGCTGAGGTTCCTTCTTCTTGTTGCCCTTTCATGCTGCCTTTAAAGAAAAGAAGATGCTCAGGAGGTTCGGTTGTGTCGAAGGGAAGCCCTTCTGTGGGGCCGTGTCCTGGTGATGTGGTCCCTCAAAATGGGCCACCGTCAATTAAGTGAGGATCTGTTCCTGGAACTGTAGGGGTTTGGGTGGGACGGACTCCCCTAAAGTTCCGTATTTGGCTTCCTTAGTCCGTTCTTTTGGGTTAGATGTTGTGTTTGTTATGGAAACTATGATCTCTGTAGATAGTGCTCGTCAAAAGTTGGGTTCCCTGCCTTTTGTTGGTTTTGTGGGGTTGATGCGGAAGGTTTAAGCGGGGGTTTAGTGCTTTTGTGGTCTTCTGATGTACATATGGATCCTGTTTTAGTATGTAGCAACTTTGTGCTTTGTAAAATTTCCAATGTTAATAATGAAATAAGCTACATGTTGTTTGTGTACGGAGCGCCTCATTTAGTTGATCGAGCGTTAGTTTGGGATAAAATTTCTGATATTTTATCTCAGTACTCTAACATTGTCCTTATTGTTAGGTTATCATACATATGACAATTCATAAATCATGCGGAAAAACCATAAAGCCAGGAAAGCATATTATTTACACATAATCATTTAGCATAGTTTAGATGCATACACTTTGTTGCGTGCCTTCCCTAGCTGCGCCCGAATCGAACAAGAACAAGTCTTTAGGACTCCAAGTGTCGTCCCTCCGTAGATAGTCCACAGCACGTCCGGATCCTCCTTAAGCTTGACCAACTAGGATCGCCCTTAAGGTACTTAGAATTTTCGGCTAGTATAGGCAATTGTATGACTGAATTTTTGCTCTCAAAATCACTTTGAATACTTGAAAACTCTATACAAAATAATGACCCTAGGCCTTTATTTATAGAGGTATGGAAAGGGAATCGTAATCCTATTAGGATACGAATTAATTAAACTAGAATCCTAATAGAATTCTTATTTAATTAATTCATCCTTTTAGGTTTAGGAATTTAATCATTAGTCGAAACCTGATAGCTTTAGGATTCGTATAGCACACCAACACACACGCACGCACAGCAGCCCACGAGGGGCGCCATGCGCGCGCGCGCAGCCCGCGAGCTCGCAGCCCTATTGCCACGAGGCCCACACGATGCCGCAGCGTTGGCGCGCGCTGGGCCTGCCTTGCGGTGGGCCTGGCGCAGCCTTGGCTGGTGCGTTGTGGCGCGCTGGCTTGCTGGGCGATGGCCCGGCTTCGTGCTGGGCCTTCTTCTGGCAGGCCTCGTCCGATGCTAATTCGTACTATACGCTTCCGATTAATTTCCCGATTCCGGAATTCATTTCCGATACGAACAATATTTAATATTTCCGATTCCGGAATTAATTTCCGTTTCGAACAAATATTTAATATTTCCGTTTCCGGAATTATTTTCCGATTCCGATAATATTTCCGATTCTGACAATATTTCCGTTTCTGGCAATATTTCCGATTCCGGCAATATTTCTATTTCCGATAATATTTTCCGATACGTACCATGTTTCCGTTTCCGGCAACATCTACGACTTGGATAATATTTATATTTCCGATACGATCCATATTTCCGTTTCCGGCAATATCATCGTTTCCGGAGCATTCATTTCTTGCCTGTGACGATCTCAGCTCCCACTGAAACCAAGATCCGTCGATTCCGAATATCCATAGATGGAGTATTTAATGCCATTAAATACTTGATCCGTTTACGTACTATTTGTGTGACCCTACGGGTTCAGTCAAGAGTAAGTTGTGGATTAATATCATTAATTCCACTTGAACTGAAGCGGCCTCTAGCTAGGCATTTAGCTCACTTGATCTCACTGAATTATTAACTTGTTAATTAATACTGAACCGCACTTATTAGACTTAATATTATATGCATACTTGGACCAAGGGCACTATTTCCTTCACTTATTGGGGATTTCAATCAAGTTGAGTTCTTAGATGATAAACTTGGAGGGTCTTTTAATGTTCCTGGTCGTCATTCCTTTATGCAGTGGCGTCTTGATAATGGCCTGTTGGATATTCCATTTTCGGGTTGCCAGTATACCTGGACTAATAACCACCGTGACCATACTCTCTCGTTCCAGAGATTGGATAAGGCCTACGCTTCGGGGGAGTGGCTTGCAGATCATCCTGAAGCTTCCTTGCTTCATCAACCGATTTTTCTTTCTGATCATGCAGCTATTATTCTCCGTCAAGATTCAGCTTGATTGGTGTGTTCGTAATAGGAGGAGTTGGGGTATTAATTGGCGTGATCTTTCTTCCGTTTTGGTAGCAGCGGCTAATTCTATTACACCTGGTCCTGCAGCGTCCCTTTTCATTACAACCAAAGAGGAGTGTGTGGCCAGGGCTCAGGCTACGTTCCTTTACTGGCGTCAGCGTTCCAAGGTCAAATGGGATTCCCTTGGAGATTGTCATTCAAAGCTTCTGTTCGCTTCAGTTCAGGCTCGTAAACGTAAGAACAACATCTCCAGTCTTCAGAATGTGTCAGGTGAATGGATCACTTCTCCACCGGTTGTTCGTACCCTCATCTCAGATTTCTATTCAAACTTGTATGAGGTACACAGACCAGTTTCGGATTCGCTAGTTTATGACTGGGATCGTCTCCAGCTACCGTGCTTGTCTCAGGTTAATAAGGAATTTTTGATGGTTCCTTTCTCCCCGGTAGAGATTCGCTCAGCCATGTTCAACATTTCTGACAACAAGTCCCCAGGTCCGGATGGGTTTTCAGCGGCATTCTTTAAAACTCATTGGGATAAGGTGGGGTCTCTTGTTATTACTGCAGTTCACTTCTTCTTTGCTCATGGGTTTATGCTCAAGGATTGGAATCGCACTTTCTTGGTTCTTATCCCGAAAATCCAAAGTCCATCGCAGGTCTCCCATTTTCGTCCTATTGGGTTATGTAATGTCATTTACAAGTGCATTACAAAGTGTCTGACCCATCGCCTGCGTTCTGTGTTACCTTCTCTGATTTCTGTTACTCAGAATGCATTTGTGCCAGACCGCTTGATGTCAGATGAATTCCTGATTACTCACGAGTTATTATCTTTAGTGAATAGGACTTCAGCTAGGAAGAAGTTCTTTGCAGTTATTAAGCTTGATATGAATAAGGCTTATGACAGGGTTCGTTGGGAATTCTTGTTTCAATCGTTAAAGGCTTTTGGGTTCCCTCCTTACTGGGTCCATATCATACGTCAGTGTGTCACAACTGTCTTATCAAGTTCTGGTTAATGGGGAGCCTTCTCGGGCGTTCATCCTGAAATGTGGTTTGCGACAGGGGGACCCCCTCTCCCCGTACTTATTCGTGTTATGCATGGAAGTTTTCTCTGCTCTTCTGCGTCGTTCTGAGAGGTTGCATCTTATTGAGGGGATTTCAATTTCCCGTGGAGCTCCGTCGATCTCTCATCTATTTTTTGCAGATGACTCACTTCTCTTCTTCCGGGTGACGCCTAAGGCCTGTGACCAGGTCCTTTCTGTGATCTCAGAATTCAGTTCCATTTCGGGCCAGGTTATTAATTATCAGAAGTCTTTTGTTAAGTTCAGTCTTAATACTCCGCAGGACTATCGAGATTTCCTGGCCAGGACTCTACGTCTGGGCCAGCGTACTTCTCTGGGTCCTTATTTGGGGGTTCCGGTTGATTTGGGTCGTGCTAAGTGTTCTTCGTTTTATGGGCTTGTGGATTGTATTGCTCGGAGAATTGCAAATTTCTCGGCTTTACATCTCTCGGCAGCGGAAAAACTTGTGGTCATAAACTCTGTTCTTGTTGCTTCGATCACTCATGTCCTCTCTGTCTTTAAAATTCCGCAGACAATTTGCGACAGGATAGACCACTTGTGTCTTCGCTTTTGGTGGCGGTCTTCGCCTCATTCGCGGGGAATGTCGTTGATTCCATCTTCCATTTTGTATCTTCCAAAGGGTATGGGAGGTCTTGGTATCCGTCGGATTAGTACTTTCAATCAAGCCCTTTTGGCTAAGAATGCCTGGCGAATTGTTCATCACCCTCAACTGCTTGTTTCTCGCCTGTTTCAATCCCGTTATCCTTCTTTGTCTTTGGCTGGGGCCAGATCTCCGGGTTCTCGGCCATCTTGGGGTTTTCGGAGTCTGGTTCACGGGTTTCAGGTTTTAGATCAGGGGATTGCTTGGAAACCAGGGTTAGGTGATAATATTCGGATTCTGCAAGATACTTGGGTGTCAGGCTCTTTGGTCCATTTTAGGCCGTCTATTGGTGAGTCGGTTGTGCCGACTCATGTTTCCTCGTTGATTGATCCGCGTTCTTACGCGTGGAATGTTGAGCTGGTGCATCGTCTTTTTGATGACACCACAGCCAGTAAGATTCTGGCTTTGGAACGACCTTCGTCCCCGAAGGCCGACTATTTCTTCTGGAACTGTTCCCCGAATGGGAAGTTCTCGGTTCGTTCTGCTTATGCTTTCACTAGTAGAAAAAATGTCATTTGCAGCGCGCGTAAAAGGGGCTTTTTGCAGCGTTTTTGAGCGCTGCAATTGTGATGGCTGCAAATAGTGGACTTTTATTCGCAGCGAACAAAAGCGCTGCAAAAACCAATTAATTGCAGCGCATGGTGTTTCACGCGCGTTGTAATTAGCGTCTATTTGCAACTTTGGTCTACCAGCACGCGCTGTAATTAGCGTCTATTTACAACTTTGGTCTACCAGCACGCGTTGTAATAAGCGTCTATTTGCAACTTTGGTCTACCAGCACGCGCTGCAAATAGTGCGTTTATTTTACAAAAAAAATAAATTCCTGCAGTAATACATTGGTACTACTACTCGGTACTAGCCTCCATAATTATGGTCTAACATCCATAAATAAAATCCATAAATAATATCCATAAATACATAAATAAGTAATACAGATGTACCTTCTCAAACCCTGCAAATAAAAGGAATCTACATCTATACCAAGAGATGGCGATTGTATCAAAATGTCATTTGTTTTCTCGGACAACATTTGACCCACCGCCATTCAGGTCAATCAACCTAACTAAGAGACTAGAGAGGCATGTTTCTCAACTTCTAATCCAGAATATTGCATGCGAGGATGGTCTATACAAGTCCAAACAGCTAGCATGTTAATCTGCCACCACTAAACACCCCTAAAAGATGATTAAACTTTGTATCGATTAATCTCAGCAAGAATTCAGCAGTAGCAATATTCCCGTCGATTCGCCAGGTTGATTAATAAGATCTCCAGTCACACAGATGGGTCTTGGATGCCTAGAGAATTGTGGTAAAGTGAGAAAAAGTTCCATTCGTACACTTAAACTTCTTTTAGAAGTACAAGCTCCCAAATTGCCTATGATTATGAAACCTAATAATAATAGTCATCCTTTGATAATCTAAATGATACAGACAAGCAGCTAGCGAATATACAAATAAGGAGAGAGGAACTAACTGTCAGTGGGCTCAGTAGACAGCAAATTTACCACATGCGTTACTGTAGCATCCAGTCCCTCCTGATCATCTGGAGCATCTTCAGATAGCTCTTGTACATCAAAGCCTGATTTAATTCGCATTGCAAATAATTATGTCAGCATTGCAGAACTGCAAAATTTAAGCTCTGGTCCATAACAGCTAATTAGCAGTTTTATTAATTGACATATAGACAGAATTACATAAAGTGAGAGCATGCACATAAGCCTCCATTGTGCACAACTATACAAGGTAAAGACCTTGTTCAACCCACTTCACAAGGTGATATCCAAACAAAATAGCTCCCAAACAAGCAACACCAACATACGGTTCGACTACCAAAACTCCAGAATTCAATCTTTCTGAATGATTCAGGTTAGCACAAAACAGAAAAATAGTGCTTGACTGGAGTACAAGCAACAACACATACAGACAGAGAAAAGATGCAGTCTAGATACTTTTACTGAATTCCGTACCTTGTATATTAGTAGAGAAATTGATTTCATCAGATCCCCAACAACAATGAAATCACCACGAGTCTGGACATACAACTGGCAAGAATGTGCCCATGGTGTCCACATTCAAACTGTAACTCGTGAGTTCCATCATCCCGAAGCATCCACTTATAAAGCTGAATTTTCTGATTGATGGCAGCAAGCAGCTTGCCGTTGAAGGCATTAAGTGAGTAACACTGCACCTTTAGTTTCTTTCTCAGCAATGAGTTGCAGCTTTCCGTCTTCAACAACAAAAACCAGAATTCTTCCCTACAACATTTACATGATAATATGATAGATTAGATATCCTTAACAGAGAAAAGTGACAAAAAAAAACTCTGGATTGCAAAATGTTTATAATCATTTAAGTAATTCAATTTTCACAAGGAAACTCCATAATTCTGTGCATAGATGGAAGGGGTTCGACATTTTATGAATTCCGATTCGAAACCCTTCATTCCTTTCAAGCCATTATACTGAGTAGAAAATTGGAACAGCGTAAATAACTCTAATGGAGCAGCTTTAAATAAGTTGTATTCGCCACCAGAAAAGCCTTTCTTCCACTACAACATGCCAAGATAGTTCCACTACCATACCACTGAATGTTTATATACTGTTTCCCTTTTTTTGACAGATATCATCAGAAGACAGATGCATGAAATATGAACTCCATGAAAATCTAAAACTCTACCTTGGTTGGCTCATTTTCCTCAGGTAAAACATATGTTGTTCCAACACAGTAGTAAACTTTGATGTCATCTGAGAATGAGCAACTCAGTATGGAGCAACCACATTCATAAGTATCAAGTGCATAAGTAGATATGATCTCAAAGGTTTGGTCATCCAACAAGCGTACAAAATGCATTTCAGATTCCTCTGCACTAGCTTGGTTGTACTTCAAACTACAAATGGCAAAAGTGCGAGTTTGTTCCTGGTGGCAGATACGCCGAGCATGTTCTCCCAGAGGAATAGATCGAATATGAAGCTTCTGAATATCATCAATGGTTCCTATTGTGAGTTCACCTTCTTTTGCGATCGCAAGGTTGTTGACAGAGAAAACAGAGGATTATTAGCACAAAAGCACCAAAGTTTATATTACAGAACTTTAGATGGTTAGCTCCATTAACATGCACAAGAATAAAAGAGAGCAATAATGCATTAAATGTCTACAGCTTCAAGGAAAACATCATGTTTCACATTTGGAAACTAGCATATTGCAAAAAAGAGTGGCATACATGAATATAGAAGCAACAAGGAATGCAATGAGCATCAACAACGAAAACTACCACCAACACCTCATTCGTCAGTGTCATGAAGTTTTTCTAAATGTACAAAGAACTAACAATGCTTAAAAAGAAAATCAATTGTATACTATGTTAAGTATCTTTCTGTTTCAATTGATTTAACTGCAGGAACAAAAAAATCTGTTATTTTACGAAGCATGGTTTGTTCTCCTGGTGAAGAAGAGAAGAAAGAAGGCACGCAAAGTTTAAAAAAGAAAGACCATGTAAGTTAATAAACAAAAGAATTAAACAAACGAAATAAAAGACAAGAGAAGTTCAATTTTCATTGACTAGATAAAAACACTAAGCATTTGAAGGAGCTGGCTAGCTTTCTTTTCATAGAGTCAATAACTAAGATAATGCACTTGGTGTTCACATCTATGTAGTTGACACTAAAGACAGCTGTTGACTGAAAAGGGTAAGCACAGCTCATGATTCATAGCTATATACTGACAAATAACTCTTAAACATCCACCATCAATAGTAAACTAGATAGGTGATCTAAAACCATTGTTTTTAATTCTGAGACAAGAACAGAGAAGATAAAAAATAGCTGACTCGCTTCTCTGAAATGCAGGACATGAATTATTGATAAGTAAAAAGCGGTTAGATTCAGATCATCAATTTATACGTGACTTACAAGAGCATGTCATACCCGTACTGACAACAAAAAGAGTACAGGTGCACAAAATACAGCGTGATTCTTGGACAACAGAAAATGAAGGATAACACAGCATCAAATAAACCAATTCAATGACAACTGCATAGTAAGCTTCGAAGATTTTTTCAGAATGCATTACCATATTGAGTATTTTTGCTAAAGATTCAGAAAATCTACTTAGAATGTGGGCATAGTGAATCCTTAATATTCCACATTAAGCACGACAATAACTTAAATAATTTCTATTGAAATACCCTTAAACATGAAGACAAAGACTGAAACAACTTGAAAAATGCAGGAAATTAAATATATATATATATACAGTTAGAGAATGTAGTTTTAAAAGCTTCCATGGGCACGTAATCAAAGACAAGAAACCTCATTTTCCCTACAGAACAAAAATTCACAAGAGCTTAAAGTTGGATAGTAAGAGTAGTTTTGACATCGACCTACCATTATTGCAATTAGATTGAAGACAACAATTAATTTAGATAATCCAATGCCCCTAACTTCTATAAAGCAACCTTATTATGTTATGTCCACCCTTTTAATCAATTGTATACAATCCTCAATTACAACTGACTGAAAAAATAAAATTAAAAACAAATGATTACAAGTACTCTGTGATTCTTTATTCAGATAATGAAACAACCCAATTCTATAATTAAGGCAAAAATTACTTCTCAGCTGCACGGGATTCAAAATTTAAGACGGGCAGAATCATACCTTGAGCCAGAAGGAGAAGGAACAACTTCACCTAATCCGTCTTCCTCCAATGCTAAGATGATAAAATACCGGCCCTTTCTTCCAATTTATCCCGGCCAGTTCCCAAACCAGTGCCCCCTTTGAATAACTGAAGAGTTCTGGTACTGTATTTGGTGATCTTTTGGTTCCCTAGACTTAACTGGTACGACACTGTCATCTCCAAAGTTCTTCTCAGGGACACTGAATTCCTGCTGCTGATTATACGACGGCTCACAGAACTGATTACCTGCACTTGAATTATATTCAAATAGGTCCAGGTACTCATGAACCTCTCCTCCTCCCGTTAAAAACCCATTTGTATTTAGGTTGTTTCTGTTCTTACCTGGGTTAAAGTAGCAACCATGAAGCAGCTTCATTCTCATCCGCTTCATGATCAGTGGTCTGATCATCTCCCTTAGGCAGGTCCAGGAATCCGAGTAAATTCCAAAAACTCAAACCAATTTGGCCAGAAAAATTCCAAAAACAAATGAAATCGAGTAAATTCCAAAAACTCAAACCAATTTGGCCAGAAAAATTAACAAAATCGACCTAAATAACATGAAAAAAACAAAAACAAAAAACAAAATTAACCAAAAAATGACCCGAATCGGTCTTCCAGTCAATAAAACCACCCAAAATTACATCAAATCAAACGAAGAATAATCAACCCTAAAATCAATCAAATCACCCAAACATCATAAACCAAACAAACTTCCAAGAACAAATAGAGATTAAGGCTCGAATCCATACCGCAAAGCCAACAACGAAGGTTGAACATCGAGCCGCAGAAGGTCGAATTCTTTCTCTCTCTTCCGCCCTCTTTTCATCTCTCTGTAGACAGCTATTGAAATCTTGATGTAAAATCGAAAGATTACGAGATCTTTGGAGGAAGATTGAAAGGGAGATTCACAATGAGATTTACAAAGAGAGATGAATGTTGGTTAGGGTTCAGAGATTGGATTTGCAATGGAGTAGATCAAAGATAAAGAGGAAATAATAATCGCCGGTGAGATTTGCGAAGGAGAACTGTAAATGAGTTTTGGAGATTTGATAATTAGGGCTGAGATCTGAGAATGGATCAACTCAGAAGGAAAATGTCGGTTGAAGTTATATTGCAGCGAACACTAAAGGGCAGAACTGCAATTAATTGCACTAATTGCATCTTATATTACCCCATACGCGCTGCGATTATTTTTTTTAAAAAAAAATATATTTTTCTTAGCGCGTTGTTCATATAATCGCTGCGAGTAATTCATTTATACCTTGACCCGCGTTGACCAAATCCTTATCGCAGCGAGTGTAACTTGTATGAGTTGTAATTGGTGAGTTGCAAATGACGATTTCTCTACTAGTGTTTGCTTATGAGCTCCCTCCATAATGTGGCTTCCGACGCTTCGTTTCCTTCAGCGTCCTGGTGGAAACACTTCTGGGGTTTGAATATTCTTCCTAAGCTCAAAGTTTTCTTCTGGAAGCTGCTCCGCCATGGTCTCCCTTTGGCTTCCGTTCTCCAGAAACGAGGGCTGCCAGTTGATCCGACTTGCTCGTTCTGTCATCTTTTTCCAGAGGACGCTGAGCACCTGTTTAGGGATTGTCCTTTGATCCACCAGTTCTGGGCTTCTTCCCCCGTGCATCTGTTCTTGCCCTCTGCGTCAGGTTCCCCGGAGAGTTGGTGTCTGGCTTTTATGTCCAACTGCTCTTCTGCTTCGTCTCGTTATGAGCTGTTCGACCATTTCATTGTGATCTTATGGTCTACTTGGATTCTACGCAATAATGTAAGGTTTAGGGATGCTTCCTGGGATCCAGGCGCGCTAATGGTTTTATCGACTTCCTGGAAGTTGCGGTGTTTTCAGGCTCGTGTTGCTACTCGGTTTTCCTCTTCCCGTGCTCGTTGTTCTCTTCCTGATCCTGTGATCTTGCCTGCTCAGTTGGAACCTGGGGATTGTGCTGTTTGTTGTCTCATTTCAGATGGGGCTTGGGACTCTTCTACTAATGCGGCTGGGTTAGGCTGGATTCTTAAGGACATAGTCTCTCTTGGCTGCTCCGGGGGTGGGGCTCAGGCTTGTGTCCTTGGTTCTGCCTTCCAGGCAGAGTTATCAGCTTGCCTCTGGGGTCTGAGGATAGCCATTCGACGTGGTTTTACTGGTGTTCTTTTGCTTACAGATTCGGCTGTTCTGGTTAATTTGTTGTCGACTTCTCAAGACGGTCCTACTGCGGTTACTTGGGCGCTTCAGGAGCTACGGGGTCTGATTTCTTCCTTAGCTTGGTTCTCCGCCCAGAAAGTGTCACGCCAGACTGTGTCCCCGGCTCATTTGTTGGCTTCTTCGGCTCGCCGTCGTCATCTTATTAGGCATAGGTTTTAGTTTTGCTCTTTGTTTGCTTTCTCTTCCTTTGTTAGTTCTCTTGTTAAAAAAAAATCATTTAGCCTTTTAGTTTAGGCCAAGTTAGATATATCTACGCTGATCTCTACGCTCTAGCTTAATTGGCAGCAATAATAATAATGATTACCAAACTCTTTGTAAAGGATTGACCAGAATGAAAACTACTCTTATAAATCCTATTATTGTAATTACATCTTAATGATATTATGTGATATGAAGTATAATATTTTGTAATAACAAGTTAACAGTAGAATATGTAGCCTTTAATAAAGTACTTATATTCTGCTACGTATAATTTTAGCAAACGTCAAACAACTGTATTACATAAGAACTTAATCTAACTAATACTTTTATTATTGACTTTCAAAACTACAAGTGAGATACTTTAGCTAAAATAATTAAGCTATTAATTTAACTATTTTTTTTTTTTTTTTATCGTGCACGGGCCACCAACTGGTATCACTAAAAAAAAAAAGAAAAAAAAAAACTTATTATATATTCCGAATTTCCTCATAGAGTGTATTGAATACAAAACAAAATTCCGTTGCCGGGACTTGAACCCGGGTCTCTCGGGTGAGAGCCGAGTATCCTGACCAACTAGACTACAACGGATTGCTGATACTGATGCAAACCAACGTTTATATATAAACGCCTTATTTCGATAGACTAAGCACCAATTTGAACAGTAGGTATGGATAATTGGAGAATTATTAGGATAACCTCAGGCATAACTCATACGATGTCAACAGCTGATCTAATCGTCTCAAGTTAATTACTAGGCAAATTTGTCAGAAACCACCTTTTAAATTAGAGATTTTGCAAGAAATCACCTTTTAAAAATTAAATTGCGAGAAGAAACCCGATTTATAATTTTTTTTTGCCAGAGACCACCTTTAGCTAGATTCCGGTGATTGACTCTTTTTCCCGACATTGACTTGCACACAAGTCAACAACTACTTGCAGTAATTCATTCAAAAATGCATATAAATACTCAAAATCTCAACACACCATCAACCAAAATACAATCAATCAAATTAGAAGGAGTTGAATGTCCCTAATTTCAACTTTTGACTTTGATATTTTTTTTAGTTTATTGAGTGATATGTAAAATGAGTAAGAGGGTTTATGGAAGATATACCCAGATATTCAACAAAATTTGAGGAAGAAACCCAAAAATTCAGATGAGCGGTGTTTAAGGGAAAATTAAAGAGAAAAATATGAAAAAAAATATTTAATATTTGTTTTAAAAAGTCATGTGCAAGTCACATGTAAATTCAACGCCGAAAAAAAGAGTCAACTACCGGAATCAGGTTAAAGTGGTCTCTCGCAAAAATATTTATAAATAAGATTTCTTCTCGCAATTTATTTTTTAAAAGGTGATTTCTCGCAAATTCTATATTTTAAAAGGTGGTTTCTGACAAATTTGCCTAATTACTAACAACCTGATTGATAATCAAATGTAAACAGCTTAACAAGAATTAAGAAGGTAACATTAATTAGCAAAATAGCAACCCCAGTTTGGTTCTCGATCAAAAGTGATATGGGTAATAATTAATGGCTGCATAGCTATGCATCTATCTCTAGATGCATATGAGCCAAGACACACTACATTATACATACCCATTTTTCTCTCTCCTCTAACCTTTTCCCATTTTCTCTCTCATCAAACCCCATTTTATTTTTCTCTCACCATTTTCTCTTTCATCAAAACCTCCACATTCTCTCTCATCAAACTACATATTTATCTCTCTTTACACCTCCAATTTGACTCCGATGGATTCCACAGTGACGGTTACTCATGCGATTCCGGCGAATTTCTAGTCGGATTCGTCGAATCTATGGTCAGATCTATCGAATTTTTGGTCGGATATGCCAAATTTTGGTCAGATCTGTCAATTTTCTGGTCGAATATGTCGAATTTCTGATCGATTTCGGCGAATTTTTTATCAGATCCGTCGCATATCTCTCTCCTCTCTTTACGCCAATCCATATTTGTGTGAAATTCGTGAGTTTTCTTTGTAAATTGATCTTTAATTTGCATTTATTCAAGGTTTTTGCTGCGAATTCGTGTTTAATAATTTGGTAGTTTCGCCACCAAATTTGATTGTGATTTTAATTTACATATTGTCGTTAATTGATTTCGTGGTTGGAGATGTTCAAATTAATATATGGAGATGTTCAAAATAATATATGTAGGTGTTCATTTTTTTTAAACAACAATTTTATGCTGCGATTTTAGATCTATCACCGTTCATGTTTGATTTATAAAGTTCGATGTTCGGAATTGTAGAATGAACTACATTTGGTAACTTCATATTGTGTTGTTGTTGTTGTTGTTGGGATTGTTGTTCGTGGTGCTTGTGGTAGTTATTGCTGAATATTAATTCTGAATTTGTTATGTTCAGTTTATAATTTATCATGTTCAACTTATAAAAGATGATGTTCACAAATAATAACACTTTTGTGTGATGTTCAGTTTTTCAACTCTCGTGTTAAACTTATAAAGAATCATGTTCAACTAAATTCAACTTATAAAACTGATATGTTCAACACTTTGGTGTGATGTTGTTCAACGAAATTTAACTTATAAAACTAATATATGTTCAATACTTTGTGTGATGTTCACTTTCTCAAATCTCATGTTCAACTTATTAAGAATTATATACAACTAAATTTAACCTATAAAACTATGACATCTTCAACACTTTGTGTGATGTCCAGTTTCTCTAGTCTTAGGTTCAACTTATACAGAATCATGTTCAACTAAAAGGCAAGCATCGACATTAATAAAATAAAAAATAAAAAAATCAGTATACCTTCAAACAACGAGCCAAAAGCATTCTTTAAAACTAATGTTCATTATTCTTTACTAAAAGATCATGTTCAGATTTTATAAGTAGGTGTTCATTATTCTTTACTAAAATATCAAAATTGGCACCTTCTAAATATTGTCATGTTCAGTTTATAACTCATTATGTTCAACTTATAAAAGATGATGTTTAATTTATAAAAGATGATGTTCACAAATAAGAACACTTTTGGGTGATGTTCAATTTTTCAAATCTTATGTTCAACTTATACAAAATCATGTTCAACTACATTCAACTTATAAAACTAATATATGTTCAATATTTTTGTGTGATGTTCAATTTCTCAGTCTCATGTTCAACTTATAAAGAATTATGTACAGAATCATGTTCAACTAAAAAGGCAAGTAGCAACAGTAATAAGCAGTTGTTCATTATTCTTTACTAAAATATCAAAATTGGCACTTTCTAAATATTGTCATGTTCATTTTATAACTCATCATGTTCAACTTATAAAAGATGATGTTCAATTTATAAAAGATGAAAATAAGAACAATTTTGTGTGATGTTCAGTTTCTCAAGTCTCGTGTTCAACTTATAACGAATCATATTCAACTAAATTCAACTTATAAACTATCATATGTTCATGAATAAGAACACTTTGTGGGATGTTCAGTTTCTCAAGTCTTATGTTCAATTTATACAGAACAATGTTCAACTAACAACATTATGATTTTCATGCAGGAAGGAAAAGGTTAATATGAATGCGCCAACAAAACAAAAAAAAGAAACCGATTCAGAAATGAAAGATGTGGTATTAAGAGAGGCTGCAAAAATTGAACGCAAAAACAACAAGAAAAGAATCTGCAAATAAGGAAGCAGATTGAAAGAGAAAAACGACCGGTCTAACGAAAAAGTGGAAGCCGAAAGGAAAGAAGTAGAAAATTTAGAACTAAAATAGAAGAAGCATATAAAAAAATAGATGATATGTTCATTTTTTGAACATGAATGTTCATTAAGTTACTTTAAATATCCATTTGTTTGTTCCTTATTGTGCTTGCAGCTTACTCAAATAATGAGATTTTTTTGGGGGGAAAAAGCGTTATACAATCTTTAGAAGAAAAAAAATTAAAATTAAAAATTTGAAAAAAAGAAGAAGAAAAGGAAACAGAATAATACACTAAAAAAGGAAGGTTGAAACTGCTAAAACGAAGCAGTTGAAGCTCATATGCATGCAATTTTGCATGCATAGCTATGCAGCAAAAAATTTGGGGTGATATGGGTGAGCTATGAGTTGAAACTGAATAGTCCAATTCAGGTGCTTAATTACGTTAAGCCCATAAAAAAACCGGTTATTAAAAACTTGGGCCAACTGGCCCATCAGCTGTTTATGGTAATGCTATAGAATTTAGATGGCTTGTAGGCGCGCGTAGTAGCTAGTGATGTACTCCGTAAATAATTAAACCTGGCAATTGACATATCGTAAGTTCGTAGTGTCGGCAAATGAGCAAAGATATAATTATAAAAAGTGGTGAGGCTAATAATTGATGCTAATTATGAGCAACTTAGCGCTGTTACGAAACAGCATATTAAAGAAAAAGTATTAACTGCCTTTTTGTTCATTAGTGTTGGTTAAATTATTTGCATCTTATAGAGTATTGGAGTAGTAAGTAGTAACGTGCAATTGTTATTTACTTGAATCCAAATCATTTTTGGGATATGTTTCAATTCCTACCTGTGCAAATCCCGGAAAATGATATCTTATCTTTGGCTAAGATTTTTAAGTTTGCTCAAGTATTTTTAAATCATAATCTTTTGAAAAATCAGTTTAAGTCTTTAACCATTTGGAGAGAATGAAGTGATCCCTCGTAGGCCGGCCTTGTTTTTAATTTATTAGCCTTATTTTCACTTATTTCTTTCTAAGTAAGTCCAAATAATAAAATTTAAGGACATAAGTTTATACAAGTAATACAAATATTGTACTCCGTAATTGACAAGCTTAATTTGGGGGTACATTAGAGGTGGACCACAGGGCAAATTAATATTGGTTGTCATCGCGGCGGATGTTGAGACAAAATATATAAGTGCAACTACCTTAGCTTGGCGCATTGCTAGCCATTCAACTAACCCAAATGTATCTGATAGAGTATAAAATTAATCTTGGGACTTCAACCATCAGCTTAAGCGTTTGGTTGAGTTGGTCCTTTGACATGGTATCGGAGCCAGCGTGACGCAAAGATCACGGGTTTAAATCTCATCCACCCCTCCTTTTAAAGTGGAGTAGTACGTTACGGAGTTTTGAAATGAGTTTTGTATTATGGAATGAGTACGTTTATTGGACCACCAAATCATTAAAGCTCTACGGAGTATTTGCTTTTGACGAGAGCGAGGTGTACACTGTACACTGTACTGCTACTCAGTACTCCGTATAATGTCTGCTGCGTATATGCGGAGTATATATCAAATGTACACGCACGGAATACTCCGTATAATGGAGTATACTCCGTATATACCATGCGGTATTATATGAAGTACTCCCTAGTACATATTCATGCATACATCATAGATGGAGTACCTCGTTTATTTAGTGCGGAGACAGAGACTGAAACTGTCACAATCACAACTCACAAACGAGGAAAAAGGTAGAGAAATCGAAATATATTTTTGTTGAGGTAATAATTAATTACATATGGATTATAAACATGCATCAAATTAAATAAAGAGACAATCATGCATTACTTTAGGGCAAATTAAGACAATTATTATGGTAGTCAGTAACTAATTAAGATCCAAAAATCTTAGTTATTATACTTTTATTTGACAATGAACCGTCACTAAAGTTGCTTGATGTGTTAGAAATAGTTTTCATTTGAAGTAGTATGTGGGAGTATTCTCTACATAGAAGAAATATGATATGTTGCGAAGTATATCCTTAAGTATGCTTTTGTGTTTCAAATAATGAATTGAGTTGGGCCTAAATTGTTGGGCTAAGTGTGGCACTGAGCTTAATTAGTATGCTTGTAATTTGGTTGATAATGTGGTTATATATTATTAATCAAGACTAACACACGGTTCTTATACTTCTCAAAATAATTTCCAAAATACATGTTTATGAGAATGGATTAACTTTGAATCCTTCAGCAATATAATAGGGATCGGATAATATTATCATAAAGACAAAGATTGACTCGTACTAATCTAGTTTCTGTAATTTTCATTATTATACTTGATTTGGATTATTATTTTCCCTTGGTGAAAACTTAATTGAGTTATAAGTTGATTCTTGAAGCCAGGGATAAAATCCAACATCAGGGTCATACATAAAGTACCAAGTGGCGACTAAACAGACAAAACATAAGTTTATAGAAGAGTAACAAAGCTTGGACTATACTTTGCTAGCTTATAGGCCTAGCTAGGACTAATTAAGGAACAAACGAATGCCCGTAATCCGTATGAATTAATGAAATACTAACATAGTAACATGTGATAATATAAGAAGTGAGTGGACTGGAAAATGCCAAATGACCTGTAAAATTTGCTTGCATAATAATACTCCGTCAAAAAAAAAATGTTGCATAATACTAAATTAACCTAAAGCTACGCATTGCATGTGCAGGTCACATGGGCAACTAGACAACACGTTCACTCTTTATAGTGACGAGAGGTCGTACAAATTTGTTAATTTGTTAATGTCTTGATTAGCTTTGCAAAGATACCTAATTTCACCAACTTCAATATCATCACTATTCACTAAACTATACACTAGTGTATTAGTGAAGTGTATCGCTTATCTTCATCTAATATCACAACTCTTCCTTACTCTTTTGACTTTTTCACTCTCCTATTTGTAGGTATGTTAATTATAATGTGTCATCCGGCTCATTTTATATTATCGTACGTGCTGCTACATGTTGATGTTACATCTCCTTTATAACACCAACATGGCGCCTTATCATCATGTCATATACATGTTGTTTGGGCTCCCAATTGATATTCAATTGGGCCACTAAGTCCAAAGTCCAATGGCTCTAAACAACAGCATCAAACCTTACCACTATGGCTATTCAGCCATCCATTAAGGCCCAATGCCCAATAGCAATAAATGACCTATGGGCATTTATTATGCAAACACTATAAATAGGCCACCAAGGCTCACACCTCAAGGTACGTCCAATTTATCGCCTTAAGACTACTCTTCTAGAGAACTTCTCTCTAGAATCCGAGCATCGTTCTTACTTAGGCATCGGAGGGGCTTTCCTCGGAAACACCCCCGAGGCTAGTGACTTTGCTCTTGTGCAGGTGAATTCGGACTCGACTCATTCAAGCAAGCAAGATCTTCAACACATACGAAAGGGCCTTCATTCGAAGCCCATTGTTTCCATCTTTACAACACCGGAACAATTTGGCGCCGTCTGTGGGGAAGAACACTTCAAAGCCTTTGAAAGACATTAACCACCTCTTTCTGCAAAATGGTTAATGATGTTATAAAAAACAATGATGACGATATGATAGTGCGGTCAGATTCAGAATCTGACGAAGAGGAGCACCTCAATCGGTGGCGAGGTCACAGCCAAGCAGAGCTACGACCGCCACAAACGCAGGACCTCCGATTCCAACTAGGGAAGAGCTCACTGCGGCCATGACCATCATGCAAAACTTCCTCTTCAATGAGAAGCAGCAAGGATTGGCAAAAGACCGCAGAGAAGAGAGGAGGACCAGGCGAAGGCTGAACGAGCAGCCCAGTGTAGAAGTGTCCAGACCCGAACGAGAGCTTCTTCCCTTGACAGGAACACACCTGACGTCGAGATGGATGGAAAGCACGTGGGACACCCAAAAAAGGGCACAACAACAACCAGATTGGTTTGCAAAACCATCGCCTACTCCAACAGCTCTCCAAAGCGAATCGACTACTCATAATGCTCGGATCCGAAGCTCGGTGCTCAGCAGGTTGAGGCCCTCGGTCCACTCAAGGTTAAGACCCTCGATCCATACGAGACTCGGGGTAGGCGAATCAAGCAGATCTGGCGAACGACCCGAGGTCAGTAGCCGAGAAAGAAGAAGAGACAGGAGGCATGATCGAACCCCTAGCCCCCATCGTACGCCCGAACGTTCTAATCACATAACCTCGGCGAACGAAGGCATCAGGGCTAGACTCGGGAAAAGAATCATGACTCCCACGTCATCCCCTTTCTCGGACGAGCTGATCAGGGAAGAGATACCAAAGGTAAGACTGCCAGCACACCTGACATATAGCGGAATCACGGGTCCGAGGGATCATGTCATCTCCTACGAGCAGCAAATGTTCTTGAGTCCCTACTCCGAAGCATGTTGGTGTAAATATTTCCCAACCACGCTAACCGGAGTGGCGGGAGAGTGGTTTAGATCGCTGCCGAAGGGATCGATCAAAAGCTGGAAGAAGCTGAAAAAGAGATTCTGCACACAGTTCGTGAGCAACAATCGCCCCGAGCGAACCACGGCAGAACTGACCTCAATCCAACAAGAAAGAGACGAAAGTCTAAGAGAGTTCATGGCCAGATTCATGAAGGAATCAACAAACATACCAAACTTGCAGCCAGATGTGGCCATCTTCGCCTTGAAGCACGCGCTCCAGGAAGGGAAATTCCGTGATAAGCTCTCGATGAAAAACCCCTCCAAAATAGCCGACGTGCTCCAAATGGCTGATGCGTTCATCAGAACCGAAGAGTTCAACAAAGCCGCTGCAAGGTTGAAAGGATCGTCGGATCCGAGAGACACAAAAAATGCCCAGAGCAAGCCCGAGGGCGGCTCAAGGAAAGGGAAGGAGAAAGTAGGAGTTAGAGAGATGAGCCCGAAGAAAGACGGGAGAAGGGGTGAACTTCAACCCAGATACACTAACTATACTCCACTAACTCTGCCCAGAAAAGAAATCTTTAGCCCCAACAGAAATGATGAAAAGTGGAAACTACCTGGGAAGCTCAAGTCCAACCCAGCTCGGAGAAACAAGAACAAATGGTGCGAGTTTCATGATGACTTCGGTCACCACACCGAAGAATGCAACTCGCTGAAAGACAACATTGAGGACCTCGTTCGCCGAGGCTACCTGAAACAATACTTGTTAGACCGAAGGGAGGAAAAAGAAAAGGCCGCAAGTGGCAAACAACACGAGCAACCCCAGAAAAGGGTCTACGAAGCAACAGGGCACAAGAAGAATGACATCCTAGTGGTGTTCGGGGGACAGAAGTCTGGCCAGGCCAGCAAGAAACACCTAAGAGCTCTCACCAATCGAGTCAACTTCAGCGCAGTGGGAGACAACCAACCACACCCCCCGAACATGACCTTCACTGCCGATGATTGCTTCGGAGTCCAGTACAAACATGACGATCCTCTAGTCATTTCCATGGACCTCAATAACCACAACGTACACCGAGTGTTGGTCGACGGAGGAAGTGCCGTCAACATCATCTTCAGAAACTGCTTCGAGCAACTGATCCTCGAAGAGTCAGAGGAAGCATTGACGAAAGTCAGTTACCCCCTGATCGGATTCAACGGATCCGCAGCTATCCCTCGAGGAAAGATCACCTTGCCAGTCACAGTGGGCGAAGGCCAAGCAGCAAAAACCCTTCGGGACGAATTTCTGGTGATGGACTGCGACTCCGTATACAACGTAATCATGGGAAGAACCATGATTCACAAGATGCAGGCAGTTCCCTCCACATACCATCAGCTGATGATATACGTCTCGGACGCAGGATTCGCCGAACGAATTAGAGGTGATCAAGAGGTTGCAAGAAGAACCTGCCACACCGCCGTCCGAAAGCCCAAATTAGGAGACGGTTCGGAGGCGGAGAAAGATGCTCCAGGAGAGGAGAGTGAGGCAAAAAGGAGAAAAGCAGGCACGAGCAGCTTATCTCCCGCAGAGGTCGATGCCCGCCCCGAAACCCTGTCTCCTGAACCAGATCAGGAAATGGAGGATATCTTCCTCGAAGAAGGTTCAGACAGGAGCGTCCGAATAGGCAAGGGCCTAAGCTCGGGGCTCCGAATCGATTTGATCCAACTGCTCAGGGATCACAAAGACATTTTTGCATGGTCAGCAGCAGATATGCCAGGGATAAATCCGAAGCTGATTTGTCACAAGCTGGACGTCAACGCTGAAGCTCGGCCAATCAAACAAAAGAAGAGGAATTACTCCTCGGAGAAAAACAGAGCCATCGCCGAAGAGGTGAAAAAGTTGCAGGAGGCCGGATTCATCGAGCCATGCATGTACCCAAAATGGTTGGCCAGCGTGGTGATGGTCAAGAAAGCGAACGGCTCTTGGCGAATTTGCGTGGATTTCACAGATCTGAACCGAGCCTGCCCCAAGGACTGCTATCCCTTGCCGAGGATAGATCAATTGGTTGACTCCACCAGCGGCCATGCACTGCTCAGCTTCATGGATGCCTTTTCAGGCTACCATCAAGTGTTCATGCACCCCGACGACAGAGCAAAGACATCATTCATCACGAGCGCAGGAGTGTTCAACTACAAAATGATGCCCTTCGTCTTGAAAAATGCTGGCGCTACATACCAGAGGCTAGTTGATCACGTCTTCGCCGACCAGAAAGGGAGGAACGTCGAGGTCTATGTGGATGACTCCATCGTAAAAAGCATTAAGGAGGAAGACCATGTCAAAGACTTGGCAGAGACCTTCAGAAATCTGAGGAAATACAGCATGAAGCTGAACCCAAAAAAATGTGTCTTCGGGGTGAAGTCAGGGAAGTTCCTCGGATTCATGGTGAGCGAAAGAGGAATCGATGCGAACCCGGACAAAGTCCAAGCAGCGTTGGATTTACCCGAGCCGAGGACCAAGAGAGACGTGCAGAGGCTAACCGGCAGGTTAGCCGCACTAACAAGATTCATATCAAAAGCCTCGGACAAGGGAGCCCCTTTCTTCAAAGCACTAAAACCAAAGAGCCTCCCCGGGGGAGAAGCAGAACCAGTCAAGAAAAAGGGGGTCCCGAGGAAAGTGGATCCCGAACTGATATGGGAGCAGGAGCAAAAAGAGGCTTTTCAGCAACTCAGAGCCCACCTAGCTCAACTGCCGACACTGGCCAGACCAAAGGAGGGGGAAACCCTGTACCTATATGTCGCAGTCAGCCTTGGAACCGTCAGCGCAGTGCTTCTTCGGGAAGAAGAGAAGAAGCAACAGCCAATCTACTTCAGCAGCCGAACACTCACAGGGGCCGAAACTCGGTACCCGCTCATCGAGAAAGTTGCATATGCAGTGGTGGTAGCTGCACGAAAACTGAGGCCATACTTCGACTCCCACCAGATCACAGTACTAACTGACCAACCGCTCGAGAAAGTACTCGACAAAATAGAGAGGTCAGGAAGATTGGCTGCCTGGGCCTTCGAACTATCAGAGTTCGGCATCAAATATCAGCCGAGGACCGCCATCAAAGCACAGGCGTTGGCAGACTTCTTGGCCGAGTGCTCATACCAGGAAATGCTGGATGATACGAAAAGCACTTGGGAGGTCTTCACTGACGGATCTTCCACAGTAAACGGCTCAGGAGCAGGAGTTGTACTAATCCCCCCAACGGGGAAAAGCATAGAGTATGCATTGAAGTTCGGATTCAAAGCAACTAACAACGAGGCCGAATATGAGGCCGCAATCGCAGGGATAGAGCTTTGCTTATCCCTGGAGGCCGAGCATGTTTGCCTCAAAACTGATTCCCAGCTTGTAGCCAACCAGATCCGAGGGGAGTATGAGGCCAAGTGGCCCAGCATGACATCTTACTTAGCAAAAATTAAATCCTTAACGTCAAAGTTAAGATCCTTTGAAGTCATTCTCATCCCCCAAGGACAAAACACGCAAGCAGACGCACTGTCAAAACTCGCAAGCTCAACACTCATCGACTTAAACAGGTCGGTCCACGTGGAAGTTCACCAAGAGAGAAGCATTGACTTGCTACCCACCACAGTATGCAGTTTACGTACCGAACCCAGCTGGATGGACGCAGTAATTGCATACAAAGAAAGGGGAGAACTTCCCGAAGATAAGCTACAGGCGAGAAAGCTGAAAAGATTCAACAAGTGGTTCATCATCAGCGCCGAGGGAGAGCTCATGAGGAAATCATTCTCCGCTCCACTGCTAAAATGTGTGGGTCCAACAGACGCTGACTATATCCTAAGAGAAATCCATCTCGGGATATGCGGAAACCACATCGGAGGCAGAACATTGGCACACAAAGCCCTTCGGGCCGGATACTGGTGGCCCACTATGGTTTCCGAGGCAAAGCAGATGGCAAGGAAATGCGAGAAATGCCAAAAGTTCGCACCAGCTATCCATCAACCAGCTCAAACCTTACAATCAACACTGTATCCCTTACCATTCACACAGTGGGGGTTAGACATCATTGGTCCCTTCCCCTCAGCTACGAACCAGAAGAAGTGGTTGATTGTAGGAGTCGACTATTTTAGCAAATGGATCGAAGCTGAAGCTGTCTCCTCCATCACCGAACCTCAGGTCCGCAAGTTCATATGGCAGAACATCATCACAAGGTTCGGCATACCAAGACTGATGGTCTTCGACCACGGGAAACAGTTCGACAACACCCCACTAAAAAAGTGGTGCAAACAGTTCGGCATACACCTAGCTTACTCGGCAGTTTGCCACCCACAAAGCAACGGGCAAGCCGAAGCTGCTAACAAACTCATCCTCAACGCACTCAAGAAAAGAGTCGAGGATAACAAAAACAAGTGGTTAGATGAGCTACCCGGAACGCTATGGTCCCTTCGGACCACCGAGAAAGAAGCTACTGGGCAAACACCGTTCCACCTTGTATACGGATCCGAAGCTGTCATCCCTGTGGAAATCGGAACAGAAAGCTTGAGGATCCAGGCATACAACAGGTATGATGGACTCCAAGGAGAAAGCAACAACCAACTTCTGTCCGAAGCTCTCGACCTACTAGACGAAGCTCGGGACAATGCGAGGACACTCAACGCATCTTATTTGCAGAGGGTCAACAAGCATTACAATCGAAGAGTCAACGCCAGACCCCTAAAAGTCGGTGATCTAGTACTCAGAAACGCCGCCTCGGTTCAGAAAGGACGGATCAATGGCAAACTCTCAGCCACCTGGGAAGGACCATACATCATCCATTCCGAAAAAAGGCCAAGCACGTTTATGCTGAAACAGTTGGATGGAACAATCTTGAAGAACCATTGGAATACCGATGTTCTCAAGAAATATTTTGTATGATCTCTGTCTGTAAACCAAGTAAGTTGTTTAATGAGAAGAGGAAAGCCGTTTGGCACCATGTGTTTCATTAAACCTATCTCTATATTTCATTGTCCCTTTATATATATACATGCAGCCTCGGATCTGATCAATCCGAGACTAAAAGCAGGTTGACTTTGCCCATTCCTTGATAAAATGCAAGAAATGACCAAATCATACACTTCGGGGAATCGTCCAGAATCCTCGGATTCGCGATACCCAGATAAGCCTTGTTCGCAACAAACAGTCGCTCGAATCAAGTTATAAAACTTCGGCTCAGATCCACGGATCGCCAAAGTCATAACTAAGAGGCAGACTAGCGATCTCTTGCCCAGGTTTCCGAACCACAAGAGATCGGAAGAACAATCCAGACCTCTGAGCAGATCGACGGATTTGAAGAGTCTGGAAATTAAAGAGTCTCTTAGCAGATCTACGGATTTGAAGAACTCGCAAAATTAAAGAGTCTCTTAGCAGATCTACGGATTTGAAGAACTCGCAAAATTAAAGAGTCTCTTAGCAGATCTACGGATTTGAAGAACTCGCAAAATTAAAGAGTCTCTTAGCAGATCTACGGATTTGAAGAACTCGCAAAATTAAAGAGTCTCTTAGCAGATCTACGGATTTGAAGAACTCGCAAAATCAAAGAGTCTCTTAACAGATCTACGGATTTGAAGAGCTCGAAAATCTACGGATTCAAAGACTTAAAACTTCGAAAGTGCAAAAAATTGAAAAGAGGCAGCCAAGTAACAAACATTCATTTTTCATTCAATATTTGGGGGAAGTACAAATACATCAAACAGCTCGGTACATACCCGAGGACCCTCAAAAATTGAAAACAAAATGAAACAGTTAAAATCGGCAGCCATCAACAGACAATACCGGCCTACCGAAGTACTAAGAAAGCAAAAAGAAACAAGTACAACGCAGCGTCGAGGCAAAAGGGGGAAAGGCAAGCACACATTCGGAAGTCCTCAACTGGAACCGACCGACTCTGAAGAAGACGACTGCCCGAATCCCTAACTCTTGGGAGTCTCAGGAGCAGCCCCTAGGGGAGCATCCTTCGAAGAACCCCCAGCAGTAGTGTCACCTTCGGAATTCGCCTTCTGGGCCCGAGCCTCTGCAAGAGCAGCTTGGCGTTCAGCTTCAGCTTCGTCTCGATCAGCTTGGCACTCCACCAAGTGATCCTGGGCCCGCATCCAGAGAGGAACTTTCTCATTCCAAGGGAAATGAGGCATATGTTTCGCAAACATGCGCCGAGCACCCAGGATGCCATTCCAATACTGCTCTCTACACTGATCAGCAGTGTAGAGGTCAACTCGCTCTTGCTCCAACTTCCGAATGGCCGCATCCTTCTCTCGGATCTTCAGTTGGAGAACAGGCACCTTGTCGGCTTGGTTCTGAATAATCTCCCGATGCTTGACAAACTGCTGAAGCCTCGCCTCCGCATCCTGGCTCTGCTTAACGGCCGCCTCAAATTTAGACGTCATCTCCTTGAGAAGTCTGTCTTTTTCTTCAAGTTCGCTCGCAAACTTGGCGGCCATATCTTTCCTCTCCTTGTCGAAGGAAGCTATTTTTTCAGCATCCTCTTCGACTCGGAAGGTGAGCTTTCCAACTTCGGCCCCGATCTGCTCAGCAGAAGCTCTAGCCTCACGATTGTACTGAAGGTACAGCTGCTTGACCTCCACAAGCTCGGAGAAGAGCTGCCCAGCCTTCTGGTCCAAGATAGGAATATCACGAGCATAAGCCTCCTGATATCTCCTCAGTTGTCTCTCCTCGACCGAGCTGCACTCGGAAGCGAACGAGGACCAGAAAACAGCCTGGGAGCGAAGGAAAGATGAGCAGAAGTAGGAAAAACATAAAACAAAAACACAACTCAAAGAGAAAATCCAACACTTACCTCATTCAGGTAGTACTGGGCCATCATAGCCGGGTTCCTCTCTTCAGCTCCAGGAACCCTCCACTGCGGGTTGGCCCGAAGAAGATTCTCCCGAGCAGCTTCGGGACCCACCAAAGATCCCACGTGAGCCATGGGATTCTCTCCCAAAACCGGAGCCCTAGCATATCGAGCCATCGCCTCCCTTACTTCCTCGGGGATCCGCTTCAGCGGAACATCCGAGCAAGGGTCAGCATGGATCAATCTATCCAGGGCCGAGGTCGAAGTAGAACCCAAAGTCGAGTGGCGCCTCTTCCTCGTCAAACCCTGTTCGGGCTGCTCCTCCTCAGCAGAGGGAACATCCTTCTCAGCCTCGGGAACCTCAACATCGGGGCCTGTGAGATCCACCATCTCCTTATCTGGACTTCTCTCTCTTTCGAGAGAAACGTCAGCAGATTCCTTCTTCTCCTCGGCCACGATAGGGGCATCCGAGCCAGGAACAAAGTCGGCTTCAATCGCCTCCATCACCTTGGTGATATCCTGGATCTCGATCCCTAAAGCAGTAGACGGCTTCAGCGGAGAGGGGATGGTATCTTCCTCGGCCAACGGTTGATCCACGGGCGGCGGTTCCGCAACCACCACACTCTTTAACTTCTACCCTGGCAAGGGCATGAAGTGAAGGAGATTCTTGGGAGGAGGCATGTCTTCCGAAACCGTTTCCTACAAAACAAGCGTTCAAAGATCAGCTTCGAAAAAGGGAAAGACGGACTACAAGAAAACCTCCAAGTCAGAGCAAATACCTTCTCCGAGGACTGAGAAGCCTTCACCTTCTTCGGATGTGCGGAAGACCTCAGAAGAGTGCTACCCTTCCTTTTCCTTTGATCCTAAAAAGGGAGACCAAGGGTCAATAAATTTAGAGGAAGACAAAGGAGGAAATAAAGAAAAAAGGTGCAGTACCCGGTTCCTAGATAAAGAGATATCTATCCGAGCCGGAGATGAAACCGAAGGAACGGCACGCGGCACAACGTCAGTCCCAGGACCCTAGAAAGATGGTCCAGGACCAAGACGTTAGCCGACGGCCAACCAAAGAAAAAGAAAAGACAAACAAAAACCGAGCCTATAGAAACACTCACCGGATCTGAAGTTGTCCTCAAATCAGGAAGCACGACCTTCACTGGAACAGCTTCGGGAGAGGAGGCAGAATCCCACGGATCAGCTCGAACTTCGGATATCCGGGCAACACCCGAAGGAGACAACACGTAATCCTTCAAACGAGGATTACGAGGATTCTCTTTCCCGAACTTGTAATCAGGAGCCGAGTCGTGAATAGTCTTCAGATCCAAAGAGATGCCCAAAATCGCAGGATCAAGACAGCTAAAGCCGTACTCAGTAAAAACAAAGCACAAAAACGAGTCAGTAAAACGAGGGAAGAAAGAGGAGGACAAACTCACTGAAACACGGTCCCAGCCGAAAGACACCTACCCCTGTCAAAAATCCTGCTGAGACCGGCGACAGCAAGTATGTCCTCCCGCAAGATGTAGTTGAGGTTCGGGAGCCAGCTAGACGGCAGTTTATAGTTATCCTCCCGAGCCAAAAACCACTGGAGGAGATCCACGTAGTGGTGATGGTTCCGATCCGGAGCAGCCACGCCTCCCATATCAGGATCAGGAGTCACAAACCACTTCGGAGGGCGATAAAAATTGGGATGCTTCGGATCCGTCGGCACGCGAACAAGCAACCACTCCGTCTTCCAATTATGGTCGGAACTGAGGTAAGGGTATGCCGTAATATAGTTCGGCTCCCCTCTCCTTCGGGACTTTTTGTTGATGATGGTCCACCAACCATACCCATCACCCTTGGAAGCATGATTGAAAGACAGATCGTGGAGATCCCGAAAAACGGCGACAGAGCAGGGGAAGTTAACAAAGTCGCACACCCATCTAAATCCGATGATGTGCCTCAGAGATTTGGGTGTAAGTTGGGCCAAACTGATGTTGTACGACACCAGGAGCTCGGAAATGAATGGATCCAAGGGAAAACGGAGACCGTTCTCCAAGTGATGAGTGTACACAGAGATGAACCCCCTCGGTGGATGAGTCACCCGAGGACGCTCCTGATCGGGAAGCTCACACTAGTACCCCAAGGCGTGCTGGATTCCGTATAGCTCCTCGGCCCTCCGATGGTAGTTCCCCAGCTTCGCCTCCACCAACCAGTCACCACTGACCGATTTCTCCAACGGACCATCGATCTTGGTGGTCTCATGCAAGATCGGGGCATACTTGCCCTTCGGATCAGCTTCAGTCCAATGAACTGGAAACTCAGGGTAAGAACGGCGTACACCCGAAGAACCAGCTTTCTTACCAGAAGTAGCACGTTCAGACACACCAGACCCGCCAACAGCACCATCTTTGGAAGCATCCCAACCAGTCGAACGTTTCTCCACCGGCCTCTCCGAGGGTCCACCCCTTGAATTATTCTGTACCCTTCCCGAGGGCACATCCTCCCTCTCACTAGAGGAACCAACGACGAACTTACTTTTTCCTTTATTCTTTGCCATGATCGCGAATTCTCGGTCTAGGGTTTAGATTGAGGAGTAGAGGAAAGAGCGAAAAAGCAAGGAAAATTCAGAAGCAAGTTACCTTTTTCCGAAGCGGAATTCGCCGACAAAGCGAACGACACAAGTTCCCGAAGTCCAGAACTGACCGAATTCCGTAGATCTGAAGAAACTCGAAAACTGCGATCGCCAGAAAAAGAGAGGAAATGTGTTTGAAAGAGAGAGAAAGTAAAGTTTGAAGAGAGCTAAGCGCCCAGTATTTATAGAAAAAAAGGAGGCGCATCAACTTCTTTTCAAACCCACGATCTCCACGACACAATACAAGTCCCAACACTTGTCATCAATGCAAATCATCCCTTTTCAAAAAAAGAGAGGGAACTTTTGGACTTCTGACAACTGGAAAACCCACCCATTTAATTCTAAATGGACCGGGTCTGGGGGGCATGTTGTTTGGGCTCCCAATTGATATTCAATTGGGCCACTAAGTCCAAAGCCCAATGGCTCTAAACAACAGCATCAAACCTTACCACTATGGCTATTCAGCCATCCATTAAGGCCCAAGTCCCAATAGCAATAAATGACCTATGGGCATTTATTATGCAAACACTATAAATAGGCCACCAAGGCTCACACCTCAAGGTACGTCCAATTTATCGCCTTAAGACTACTCTTCTAGAGAACTTCTCTCTAGAATCCGAGCATCGTTCTTACTTAGGCATCGGAGGGGCTTTCCTCGGAAACACCCCCGATGCTAGTGACTTTGCTCTTGTGCAGGTGAATTCGGACTCGACTCATTCAAGCAAGCAAGATCTTCAACACATACGAAAGGGCCTTCATTCGAAGCCCATTGTTTCCATCTTTACAACACCGGAACACATGTGACATGGAGGGGTGTATCTATGTTGTAATGTGGATAGACTCTTTAAAAACAACTAGCTTTTGAGCCCGTTCAATGAACGGACAATTATATAATGGTTGTTAAGCCGTCTTTTAAAGTGCTAATTTTATCGAGGGTTTGCGTTTTTAGTGGGAATTGATGATTCATATACAGGTGAAAGTTGAAAAAAAAATTAGATGCATGGTGAATTAATTTGAGTGTTACAGAGGGAGATGGAGTGACCGAGAAGAAGTGATTGAATGAATATATGAATTAAATTGTGAATTGATGTTTAATGAGGAAGATAAAGGGAAATATGTGTTGAAGCTGTAATATTTCGTATTACAAACAACAAAATGAAAAATTGAAAAAAACAAATTTATGGATGAAAGATATATGAGGGTGACATGTGTCAACTAATCATATATGGTAAGGTGACACATGTCAACTAATCATATATGGTAGGGTGACACGTGTCAACTAATCATATATGGTTATCCTTTTTAAATACTAGGTATTGATTGATTGATTTGCTACATATAATAACAAGGTCAAAGGCTTAACTTAGTTGGTATTCTCCCTCAAGCAAGGTATTCAAGCATCCCGAGTTTGAAACCTTGCAACGCCTGCTAATTCGTCAATGCATATACTTCTTCAGTGTTTCATTATTTAACCTTTATGGATTACGGAGTATTATCATGTTTTAAGATTAAAATTTTACCTCAAAAATGTGTTCTTATATGGACAATTTCTTATATCATATACACAAATATTTTAAAATGAATAAAGAGGTTACCTTAATGGGTTTTACATATTCAATAAAGAAAGTTAGAACAACTTGAATTATACGAAATATTTTTTTAATTTGTATTCCAAAGTTTTAAAGGCAGGTCGTGGGTACGATGACTAATAATTCGTATAAGGCAAATACTTTTTTTCCAATGTAATTATTAATTAGTGTGATGAGATATTATATGCTTATATAGACACCGAGTTTTGAATAGTACTTTTAAAAAAGAACTAGTTTAATTTATTTTACGTCATACTTTGTAGTAAGTAGTTATTAGAAAATATCTACCCTATTTCAAAATCCTGGATACCACTGGTGACATATGTCATCTCAAATGTTCCTCAACATATGAAAATGGGTTAGTCAAGATTCGAGCCCACAATTTCTCATTCGAAAAGTAATTGAATTACCAACAAATATGCATTTTTGTTTTCAAGTTTATCAGTATGGGTGTGCAAAAACCGGTCCAGACCGGAACAATGGACTGGACCGGACTTTGATCTGACCGAATCGAGACATTCTGTGCGGTAGTCAAGAAATATAAATTTATGGTCTTCAGTCCGGTCCAAACCCCTTTAAAATCGGGTTTTAGATCAGACCGGTTTTTCCTTTAAAAATACTTCAATATAAACTATTTATAAAGTTAATTTTCTCTTTTATTGTGTACGTTACAAATATTACTATATTGTGAGATATTTTATTTTAGCTTCCAAAAAATGGCCACAAACAATAGTGAGATTTGGTAGAAAAATAATAAAAATATATATAAATAAGCTTACAACCGGTCCAAACCGGTTTGGTTCGGTCTAGATCCGGTCCAAGCATAATCAATCCGGTCTTCAAATCTTGAATTACAAAATTTTGATCTTCGATTCAGTTCGAACTAGTATAATACCCGTGTGATGCACGATTTAGATTAATTTTGAATGAAAATTAAATTATAGTTATTGACAACTGTCATCAATAGTGTTTATAGATGTTCTTCTAACTAAAATTATTATTTGATAGATATGTTATGGCTTCATTCAGTCTCTTATTTTATTTAAGAAAAAAAAACACAAAGGGTACGTATATAAAATTATTTTCACCATGTTCATCACCCGGGTCAAAAATTAAAGTCATTTGCATACATCATTTACTTCAATAATCATATCCACTTAATACTTAACAAACCATGTATCTTTATACCCGATCACTTAACACCCACCTACACAATCTAGTTTATTTAGCAACAGATGACTTTAACACGGGGCGAGTGCGGAAGATTGGTCTCTCCATAACTGTACTTGCTTATCCTGTTCCTATCCTCGCCACCCACGATAAATATGATACTCATCCTCATCTCAAACACAATCTCGATCCCACCCTCGCGGGGCACAAAATAAAACTCATCTCGCTCCTTCACCCACCTTGAAATCTACACCCGCCTCAAGCTCACCCTTGGTCCGACAAATTTTTTTTTTTTTGGTATGAGAGTTTTGAATTTTAAAACTCTGTTCTAGAGTGTTGGGCAACTTAGTTATTTGATTAGGTGATTGAGTAAATGTGCAAAAGTTATAATATGTGGGTTAGTATTAAAAAAAATATTGATATACTTATAATCAATTAGGTAAAGGATAATTGAAGTTGTCAGGCCCTACGTACCCACGGCGGATAACCTCATCACCCGCATCGGATAAACTTCATTCCCATAACCCACAAATCTTATCTCCATCCCTAGCCACCTAGTATCGATGATGGGGTCAATCACGTTGAGGGTCAAAAACTTTCCTTCATTCCCGCGTTAGATAACTAAGTTACATATATATGAAATAGTTCATTATTGCAAGATAGTATATCACTTGCATGATTCACGATAAAATTTTAATATCAATTTATGCACTAATTTAAAATCAATCTACTTATTGAGTAATAGTGAAGATGTTTACATTTTAATTAATAAACTACACCCCTTGTTGGAAACAATAGCGTAGCAAATGCAAAGCGGTAGCAATAGAACAATAGGAGATGTCAAGTCGAAGTAACTCACAAGTAGTTGCCCCACACAATGTTTTCTTCAATTTCTTCGTTTTTAGGTGGTAAATTTTTTTTTTTTTTTTTTGAGGTGGTAAAATAAGTTTTTTTTAGGTGGTAAAAAACAAATTTTCGATTTTTTAGGTGCTAAAAAAAATTGTCCTAATAAATATGGATTATGAAATTCTATTTAGCACTCCTATTTTTTTATTTTTTTAATGTTCAACAATAAAGCAATACAATTAGATAGTGACACTTGTTAGCTCCACACTGATGCATCTTTATTTACAAATTAAAATTAATTTATTTTAATGAGTAATAATGGACATCTATATATTAATAGATTAATGAAATTGCAAATATGTATATGGATTTTGAAATTCTCTTTAATACTCCTATTTACTTGTTTTTTGAATGTACAACAACAAAGCAATACAATTTTTCCCTTACTCTATTTTGAATTAATTGAATTACTTTTCATAACAGGGGATTTAAATGTTCTTTAAGATATGAATAAGTCATATCCTAACCCGTTCTATGTCCTTTTTTTTAATATGTCACTTGTTGTATACAACAAAAAATTGTAAATCCAATTGGTAATTTCATATATTTAATTTTTTAACTTGCAACATAGTTTCGCGATACACAACTTACAGAGGAGGTAAAGAGAAAAATATCAATATAAACATAGCTATATTTTGAATCACATACTGTGCTATCCTTACATATGTTTAGGTTTCAATTAAATTGTTCGTTTGCATATTTTCTTATTCCTTTTAAACTTGGGCTTTGTTTGGTTGATAGATAAAGAGTAGTATATTCTTCATCTATTCTATTTCTATGTTGTGTAATAAAAACATATTTCTCTATCAATACAATAATAGTGGCTATAATATTTCAGTATTAATATACGTCATAGTACACATATTGCATGTTCAATTTTTTTTGATATAAGATCATATACAAGTTTTCCATAATATTGTATAAGATAATTGTTTTTTGGACAAAACAATATTTATGTCAAAGGTTGTTGAAATTTATTTTCTGGAAGTTTGTTGCATTTCATATAGATACTCGTTAGTATGTACTTATCAGTAATATTTCAATTTTTATGCAAGTCTATAAAATATGTCTTTTTAAAATAAAAATTCTTATATTATATTCGTACAATATACTCCGTATTGATTCTATCTTCATCTTTCTTTTAATATAAAATATGTTCTTACGATATATTTGATTCTCTCTTCATCTTTCTTTTAATAATTTTAATTTATATTTTTAGAACCAAAAAGATACTATAGTACACACTTAAATCAAGGCGATACTATGTAGCATGTTCTAAGTGTGAAATAATTACAACAAAACTACGAAATATGTTACAAGTGTGAAATAATTAGATCAAGGAGATTAAGAATGTCAATTTATTGATTTAAGTAAATATTAAACATCCCTTATGTTAATAAACACTTTATTAAACGATTGTAGTTTAATTAAATTATATCGTAAGAGTATTAAACTCTATTCTCTAATCGTAAGAGTGCTTAACATAAGCATGGTTAAATTGCCTATACATTAAATTGATATTTATCAGACAATCGCTCTCTTTTTCTCTCCCCTCTCTGTTTACATTAGCACGTTATAGAATCTAAATATTAGTATTGAATATTGACAATTTGTATGTCAAAAAAAATTTACAATTTAATATATAGGCATAACCTGCAATATATAGGCAACTTAACATAAACAATCTTATTACGATATAATTTAATTAGATTATAAGCTCTATTTACATGTCGTTTACATAAGCACGGGAATAGAATATTGACTTATCTATGGTTTTTCTATTTTTCTTTAGTATTTTTATGATGTTTATTATCAACAGAATCTTTAAGATTTTTATTGGAAAACAATAATATTTTATTTAGTGCATATTTTTCCTTAAATAAGACAACTTAAATTTAGATTATTGATTTTATTTACATTTTTTTTAAATTTAGAGAAGAGGCGAATCATGTAGTGACATTTGTCATCACCACATTAATTTCCTCTCTTTTAGTATAGTATATAGATTTGGACCGATGAACACCCTAAGTCCCTAACTACCCGTATTAAATATCATGTATGTACAAAAGAATATTATTCAATTGGTGACGTATACACATCAAAAGTTAATTTGCATTTGTAACCTAACATTATTCAGAAGTTTATTACTACCTCCGTTTCGCAATAGATGCATCATTTCTTTTTTTCACGTATCCCAACATGTTTCTTTGAACATTAATATATCTAATTGCGTGTAAGTAAAAATTATAAAAAATTGATATTTGGAATCCTCACATTGATACGAATTTAACAAGATCTCACTTGACTATGTTTGTTTTTACATGATGTGAAAGAATAATTGTCAAAGTTAGTTAATGAATAGTGTCCAAAAGAGAAACGATGCATCTATTGCGGAACGGAGGAAGTAGTTACAATCAAACCATTATGATTTACTACCTCCGTTTTAAAAAGATCTTTACGCTTTGAAAAATGTGTCCAAAAATTAAAAAGTTGACCATAAATTTTCACTATTATATTTATCAAAAATTACCATGAGATATCTTGTTAGATTCATCTCGAAATGTATTTTATAAATATTAACTTTTTATAATTTTTGCCATATGAAATTGGATATATTAACGGTCAAACATTACACCGGAGACCGTGCAAATAATAAGTGTAAAGATTTTTTTGAAACGGAGGTAGTGTGTCCACAAGATAACGGTTGTGTAAAGTAATAGATATACAACAATCTCATTATACATGTAATGAACATCATATCGTTCATGCCAATAACTAGTTTGAAAAATAAAAGGAAAATTTGTAATTATTAATCCAACCTTTGTCCGATTTTCTTTAATAAGCCTACCTATGCGATATTTCTAAATAATCCAACCTTTATGACCCAACTACTATTATTAAGCCTAACAAGTTACTAACCTGCTATAGGCGGTATTCACCCTTACGTGGCATATAACAATTATAATTTTTTTTAAATATTTTTTCCCCTTATTTTCTTTAATTGCTATTTTAATTTTCGCTCCTCTCCCCTCTGCGATTTTCTGCTTCATCTCTGCACTCCTCTCCATTATTTCTCTTCTACCTCTTCTCCACCATTGTCGATCCCTCATACGGTCATACCTCTCCATTCGAAGTTCATCAAAAATAATCAGCAATTGTTATGGCTGGGCCGGGGTAAAGCAATTGTCTGTTGGATCTGGATATTCTTCAAATTCAAGGTTTTTTTTTTCTTTCTAAATTTTCAACAAGACCACAATAACCAACATCCCACAACATAAAAAAAAACTATATTATTGCAACAACTTGGGTTTTTACGAACTGACCATCAAGGAAGCCCAAATTTCAAAATTTACCAAAAAAGGAACAAAAACGCTAAGGTTCGTAAGTTCACCTTCAATTGTACGATTTTGGAGACGAAATTTGAATGCGCGTGGATGAAGTCACCTATTTCCACAAGAAAATCACTGATGATGTCATGAACCAATACAATTGTGGTTGAAGCAGCAGTAATGGAGGAGAGTGGAATTGAAATACGGTACATAGAAGAGAAGGGTTAAGGGTTTTTTGAAAAAATAAATGAAATCCTTGTTTAGGTGGCAAGTGATGATGACGTGTCCAATATTTTAGGAGGGAAACCAACTTTAGGTTGTCAACGTTTTTAACGTTGACTTTGTAGCAGGTAACCGGTCATCTAGGATTAATAATAGTAGTTGGGTCATAAAGGTTGGATTATTTAGAAATATCGCATAGGTAGGCTTAATTAAAGAAAATCGGGCAAAGGTTGGATTAATAATTACAAATTTTCCTTGACTTTGTAGCAGGTAACCGGTCATCCAGACTTAATAATAGTAGTTGGGTCATAAATGTTGGATTATTTAGAAATATCGCATAGATAGGATTAATTAAAGAAACCGGGCAAATGTTGAATTAATAATTACAAATTTTCCAAAATAAAAAGGGGATAAACAACATACTCCATATAGTTAAATACTTAATATTTCTAAAATTAAGGGTCGTTAATTAAAACCTAAAATGAAATAAATAATGATTATTAAGACAATAAAAAGAAAGATAAAGTCGAATATCTAACACGCATATATAAAGTCTATAAACAACAAGTTATGATATTCTTTATTCACATTAGCAACTCATTTAGAGAGGATTTTAAGTCACTCGCTTCTTCTTCTTCTTTTTTGTTTTTTGGACATAGGACACTCACTTCATAGTAGTATAATTGTATAATTAAGTACTGTAACTCGTACTGAAATGAAGGGTTTAGTTATTTAAAGTGCACCAAACTACGAAGTATAGTTAGTTCAACAAAAAAAAAAAAAACAAAAAAAAAACTACGAAGTATAGTATTTGTACAGATAAGCTATGTAAATAAAGATTGATAGATAATCCGCGACATGGGCAGTTATTACTTGTTAAATTAGTAGCAGCAGGTGCAGAATGTAATTAAAAAGCCATTGATAACAAAGGTAGGTCAGTCGACGAGTAGGACCACCCAGGTCCCAGGTCACTCACTCTATTAATTACTCGATCCCGGCGTTAATTAGTTTGATTAATCATACACTTATCTAAATCTTTCATGTATAGTCATAATCTTGCTAACTAGCTGGACCTGTCGGCGACCAACTAAGCCACACATATATACTCTCACTTGTTTCACCCTTTCCCAGCGAGTACTACTAATTAATTGGATTTATTAACTTGGAATCCTACTAACAAGTCTTCTTTTGTACCAATTGTTTGTTGGTTGAGTGGTGATTGAGGCTGAACTTGGAAGGGAGAACCCGTGTTTGATCCCCCGCAATAACAATTGGGAGGGGATTGAAACCTATCCACCCAAAACTCGCACCGAATCCGGATTATCCCTAACAATAAACCGGGTGCTATCAAACAAAAAGAAAAAAGCAAGCCTTCTTTTGTCCTCAACTCTATAAATTTTAATCATATATAGTTACTACGGAGTAGAACTTAGTTTTAGCCTTTAATCACCAAACTTGTTTAGGTACACGTTTGCCGTTCGCGTGTTAGGATAAATGAATTCAATTAAATTCGTATAAGATAAGTTCAGAAAAATAAGTGAAAATCAGGTGAATAAAACGCACCCTAATAAGATGTATACTTGGTTGTGATTAGGTATTTGATTGTGACTTTCCTTTTATATTTTATATTTTTTGTCGGTTGTGGTTAATTAAATTTGATTGATTGGTTTCCCTTCATGTCTTTTTATTTTATTTCACAATCAATGTTAATATAAGTAGTACTCCCTCTGTCTCATTTTGTTCTTTACGTTTGGTATTTTTCACGCGTTTTAACGATTAATTAATTTGCATCGAGATTCCTCAATTTTTTTTATTTAAACAAGATAAATTACGTTTATTTATAATGTTTTCACTTTTTATCAAAACTCTGATATTGGGAAATGAGAAAATTTTAATGTCCCAATAAAAAAGTGTGAGAGATTAAATGACCCAATGAATTTAATTGGTTAAAATAATAATTGGACACAAATTTTGATAGAATACTAAGTCATTTATGTGATACTAACTCTGTTTCAAAAACATCTTTACAGTTACTATTTGCACGAACTCCAATGCAATATTTAACTACTACTAATATATTCAATTTCGTATGTGAAAAATTATAAAAATTTGATATTTTGAAAATACATACCGAGATCAATCTAACAAGATCTTACCTGTAACATTTTGATGTATATAATAGTGAGAATTTACGGTCAAAGTTTTTATACTTTAGACACATTTTCCAAAGCGTAAAGAACTTTCACAAACGGAGGTAATAATATAAAAGGAAATGTAAAGAACATTTTGAAATACCCAAAAAGAAAAACGTAAAGAACAAAAAGATACGGGTGGAGTAGTTTGTAAGAAGTACGGGTATTTAGACTATTCTATAAGAGGCCGTCAAAAAGTCATTTATGATAATGACATCAGGAGTTCCAAATATAGAATACAAATGTATTGATGTGGATATTTATGTAGGAAAATATTCATAGAAGGAGAAATTAAGCACACTTTAATGCTCCATTTCTTAAATTGCTCTAATATACCTAGCCCATGTTCTATTCACCTTAATAATTTCAACTAATTTCAGAAAAAATAAGTTCAAATAAGATAAAATAAGGGTTACTTACAATCTAATATAAATAAATATTAAATAGAAGATGAACTTTTGGAGAGCATAAAAATGCCACATAGAAAAATAAATATATATTTTAAACTCTGTGCAATGTGATAAAAAAAGATATTAATTAATTTAGAAACATGATGCTATTGCAATTTGTATTTAATACAAAGTATTGTTTATCAGATAATAATATTAAAATCTTAATACTATACGATTCTTTTACTTCCCTATATAAACTCATGTATCATACTCACCAAACACAAAAGTCAAAACAATGAGATTTCGTTTAGCACTTGAAGTACAAAATATATTTTTTCTCTAACCAACATAGTAAATATTAATATTTATCCAATAAATATTAGAATAAATTGTGTTTTATCACCTAAAAAAATCAAAAAATTATTTTTTACCACATAAAAAAACTAAAATTTGTATTTTATCACCTAAAAATATTTTAAACTTGTTTTTTACCACCTAAAAAATGGAAAAATAGTGAAAATGTTATGTGCGGGGCCACAATAACGATTATATTTCTGATATGTTATCTTTTTTCACGATTTCATGTATTTAACTCTCTTTTCTTCCACCGCTTTCTTATCTTCCATGAATTCAAATAATTTTTCACCACCATTAATTCATAATATTGACAAAATTTAATGGAATTAAAGAGAGAAGGATGAAAAAATTATAGAAAATCACAAAAGAAGTGTAAAAATTTGGAGGGAAATTGAATTAGGTAGCCAAACATAAAGGTTTCATATATTTTTTTCGTTTTTAGGTGGTAAAAAACAAGTTTTAGTTTATTAGGTGGTAAAAAACAGTTTTTCGATTTTTATAGGTGATAATAAGCAATTTGTTCTAAATATTATATCGTGGAAAATAGAGAAAAGATAATTTATTTTCAAAAATAAAAATTAAAAAACGTAGAGATTTGCCTAAGAAAAACATTTTATTAAATGTACTACGTACATAACTACTTAACAAAACACTATATGACTATAATAAGTTCTCCCTCCTCTCCCTCTCTCAAACCCTAGCCTCCATTAGTGATTTTTGAAGGGGCTTCCACCGATTTTATCGGTGGAAAGCCCCGTTCTTTTTATTTTGTTGTTCTTTTCTAATTTTGTTTGAATTTTAGGGTTTTAATAATACTTCCTCCTTGTGCGAGGAATTGTTCTCCCTCGAAAGACAGGGTTTTTCTTCTCCTTTTAAGGAGAATTTTTCTAAGGTTAGAGGATCCTAAATTTCTGGTGTACGGCGGAGAATATTATTTAATTTCGTAGGAGAAATTGATTCATCGATGAAGATTTGTGTGGTGTCGCAGCAGATGTCTGTTCTACATCTACAATCAATTGAATCTGATTTAATTCAATATCAAAATTACAACAGATCAAAAACCCCCTCGTTGAAGGTTGTATCAAACAACGATGTATTAGAGGGTATACAAGATGTTTGATGCGCGATGATCGTAGTTTTGCAGAAAACGAGTTTTATTTGATTCGATTTATTATGTATTTGATAGATTCAGATTTCTTTTGTAGATGTCGTATGACTTTTTATTAATGAATTAATTTTAATTCAAAAAAAAATATGACTAGAATAAGTTATACTCCCTCTGGCCCAATTAGTTAATTTTACACTTTTCATTTGCATCCGTCCCAAATTAGTTTTTTTTTTTCCGTTTTTTTGGAAAATTCCCCTACAATTATTTTAATACATATATTTTCAACTACCAAAAAGCCAGGGTCTCACATTATTTCATATCTATACCTAATCTATAAAAAAGGAAGATCATAGATTATTAGATGACATGTGTCATCCCCATCTTTCATCCATTAATTTATTCCTTTTTACTTTTTTACCTTTTGTTATGTGTTATACGGAGTACTTTACAGTTGCAACACCTCTTCTACTTCATCTTCCTCAACAATTCACTATTTAATTCATGTTTTTTTTCAACTTTTAAATTTCAGCTCTATATAAATCATATATTCCCATTAAAATCACAAGCCCTCAAAAGATTAGCACTTTAAAATATTTTTTATCAACCACTTTATATGAACGGGCTTAGAAGCTAGTTGCATTAAAATAAAAACTCCACTATTTACTTTTCAATAAAATAATACCCCACTATCTACTTTCCCATCTACTTTTCTAATAAAATAATATTTGATAACCAAATAACAACTTATCTCCTAAAAATATGTGTCAAAATAAGTGTAAAAACTATATTGGGAGGGAGGGAGTAATAAGTTCAAATAGGTACAAGTAAGTTCAGATAATATAATTTCAGGAAAATGAGTGAAAATCAAACTCTTCATCACAATTGTGATATTTTTTTTGACGAGATACACTTGTAATGTTAAAAATTTAAATCCATTTTTATCAATTAGAGTTGTAAAGCATATTCTTTCATTTTTTTTTTGTTAAGTCCCTAAGGGACAACAAAATGTTTTGCACGCACTAGTTGTATAATAAATTTAGTGCACATCGGGGTAATTTATACCCAGATTTTGGAAACCTTTAACACATTTTGATTAACATTTTTTTATTGATAAACATTTTAAAAGGTTAAATAGTTACATTTGTACAGTATTAATGATTTTGAAGGAATAATTCTTATCAAAGAGAAAATTTTTATCACTAAAAATACTACCTCAGTTCCTGAAAGTTATTTACTCTTTCCGTTTTAGTCCGTTCCTAATTTTTTTTACACTATACTTTATTCCATTTTTGGCATTTATGTTTTACATTTATACCCTCATCTGACCCACCACAATATACAACTTCCAAATATTTTTTTATCATGAGAGTACATCCACTATAACTTGCCCACTCAAAATACTTTAATATTACTTTTCATCAGTTCACATTGTTGGACAATTTATAGCCATTTTTCTTTCACTTTTTACCCCCAACATCACATGTTCACCAAAGTGCTTTAATTAACGTGCAAATAGTAAGCGTAGAGAACACTTAGGAATGAAGGTAGTAAATAATTTTTATATTATACCAGAGTAATTTTTTAAAACATTTTCACTTAATTTTTAACCGGATACAAGTATAATACTTCATCCGTCCCAAAATGTTCTTTACGTATTCCATTATGAGTGTCCCAAAATGTTCTTTACATTTCCTTTTATATTATCACATAAATGTTTTAATATTCTATCAAAATTTGTGTCAAACATTATTTTAACCAATTAAATTTATTGGGGTATTTAATCTTTCACACTTTTCCATTGAGACATTAAATGTTTTCCATTTTCTAATGTCAGATTTTTGATAAAAGTGTAAACATTATAAACAAACGTAATTTACTTTGTTTAAATTAAAAAAATAAAGAAATCTCAATACACATTAATTAGTCGTTAAATTGCGTACAAAATAACAAACGTAAAAAATATTTTGGGACGGAAAGAATATTTACTATGTACCACCTTTAAATAAGAATCAGGGTAAATGCTCCTAACCTTTATCAGCATGGGCTTAGATGTTTATGGGGTAAGAAGACTAGAAGAGTGAGCAGGACTTAACAGTAATCCACCTTGGTTAAAGTGTTAACCCGGATTAATTATATAGGGTGCAGTTGAGCTTTAATAAATAAATACACTGGTCTTAAAGTCAGTGAAATAAATAGGAGAGTGAGTTAAAATTCCTGCTTTTTTAATTTGGTTATTATTGGGGATTTTTAATAAGTGAGCTTGAATTGAAGAAAGATAGTCTGTGCTAGGAGAGGACTGAGGAGAGAGAGAAGATCAAAAGAGCAATGAAATGCAAGCACATCCAAGCGCCGAGTCGCAAGATTAATATTGCTAGGGTTGTCTCAACTTCCAATTCAATCTGGAATTTGATAATCGGTTCAGTTATCCATATTAATGTCTGGCATTTGCTATAGCATCCGTTACTGATATCAATTCGATTATTCAACTATTCATACGTTTTCACCTCTTATTCAATCGTTGATCTACAACTTCTTGAATCCTGCTATGGAGTGTGAAATTGCAGTTCTGAAATACAGCAAGAGAAGCTTCAATTGAGTTCATAATTAATGGAGATTTGATTTGATAGAAATCCATTTATATTGATCTTTGGGGATTATTAGTTATGGAATCCAGAATGGATCAATACGAGATCATGGAGCAGATTGGTCGCGGTGCTTTCGGAGCCGCTATTCTTGTCAATCACAAATTAGAGAAGAAGAAGTTTGACTCTTTTCTCTCTCTCTCTTTTTTCCTATTTTCTCTCTTTGGATTTATTTGTTCAATTGCTTAACTTTGACTTTTTGAGTTGATGCAGATATGTGTTGAAGAAGATTAGGCTTGCTCGACAAACGGAGAGATGTCGTCGATCCGCTCATCAAGAAGTTAGTTGCTTGAGTTTATTATGTTTAATTTAATTTCCATGGATTCAATTTTATTCTCTTCTAAATGGTGAGTGGTTGCACTCTATAGATGTCACTCATTGCGCGTATCCAACATCCCTACATTGTTGAATTCAAAGAAGCTTGGGTCGAAAAGGTTGGTCAAGATTAATAGGGTTTTATCATTTTTGTTCTAGGTTTCAAAATTGTTAATTAAGTCTGATTTGGTAAATGCAGGGTTGCTATGTTTGTATTGTCACGGGTTACTGTGAAGGTGGAGATATGTGAGTTTATATGACTGTAATTAGAACTCCTTTTAATCCCATTTTAAGCTTTCGACTTTTACTTAAATTGGGCATGTGTGGTTCTTTCCTGTTGTTTGAATATCTTTCAGGGCTGAGTTTATGAAAAAGGCAAATGGTACTTATTTTCCCGAAGAGGTACAATCGTGATCAAATCCATTAATTTAGATTTGAAATTAGCAGCTCTTAATTCTCAATAATAAAGTTTCTTAATCTTATTTTTTTCTTTCCTTTGTTAAGAAACTCTGCAAGTGGTTCACACAGTTACTGTTGGCCGTTGAATATCTACATTCAAATTATGTCCTCCATCGAGACCTTAAAGTATGTAAATGTACTGCATCACTCAATTTTTTTTTATCTCATTAACCTTGCAGTTGATTGACATGGAATTTCTGCTTATTATACTTACAACCATATTTGCAGTGTTCAAATATATTTCTGACAAAAGACCAGGAGGTCCGCCTTGGTGGGTGCTTTTTAATTGTTACTGACTCAAAATCACTTATTCTGCTTGGTTTTGAGCTTGTATCGTGTACTGTATTTGATTTTTGACGAAAACCATCTCGTCCATGAATGCAGGTGATTTTGGACTGGCTAAAACTCTCAAGGCAGATGATTTAGCTTCTTCTGTAAGTAGCAGAGTAGCACTGGACCTTCAAATTACGATCTTGAAATTCTGTTCAACTACCATTGGTCAGCGATTGTTGCCATGATGTTTATTGCTTTCCCTGCTGTGATGCAAAGTCTGCAAATTTTGTCATTGAGTGCTGGAAATGATGAACTTGCGGGCCAAAGAGAAAATAGCAGTTTCACTTTTATTAATTTCCAATTTCATAGGGGAGATAGAAAATGGGAGTTTTTTCTTGGCCTCACTCTTCAGCATGCATTTTTTGAGCTCTTTTGTTATCACCAGATTACTCGAATGTGAAGCTAATATTCATCATTTTTTTCATTATTAGGTAGTTGGAACTCCAAATTACATGTGTCCTGAACTTCTAGCAGACATACCTTATGGCTTCAAATCTGATATTTGGTCCTTAGGTAAGTGTTATTTTTTTGGACCATACTTGGTTTTCTAGCTATGTATAGTGCGTATTGATTAATATTATTTTGATTAGGTTGCTGTATGTATGAGATGTCAGCTCATCGACCAGCATTTAAAGCTTTTGTGAGTTTCTTTTTCGCTTCTTTGTTTCATATGTTCTTCTGCTAGAATGATTCATCTCAGCTATCCTTTTCTGTTTCATACGTGTAACATAACAATAAACCACTTAATCCAGGATATGGCAGGATTAATTAGCAAGATAAATCGATCGTCTATGGGTCCCCTGCCTTCTTGTTACTCTCCTTCATTGTAAGTCAAGACAAATATTTTTATCTTTTCTAGCTATCGGTCTTGTATGACAATAGGGTTATGTTGATTTTTTATAGTTGTTTGTTGCCGCAAACTCGCCTTTGTTAAGAATAATGCTGGTACAACGTTGTTTTGTCCTCCTCATAAACCATATCATCCCTCATCCCTGCAGGAACTATTTAGAACCACCAAGTTGCAAGACAATCCACTAGTTTTACTTTTTCTTTTGGTCATAGGAATTTGGAGCGTCACAGATTTAAATGTATCTTTTCTGCACGCTCAAAATTTGTGTGCATTTGTAGCCATTGTCAAGTGGAAACTGATGCTTACCCACCTAGCAGCATTCTAACACGGTTGTATGGGAATTTCATTGTTGGTGTTCAGACTTGGGTAGAAATGGTGTCCTATTCTTCTATTCAAAAGCAATTTTATTGTTCTATTCAAAAGCATTGCTGTTCTTCTATTCTACAGCTTTATTTCTTATCTGTGAATCGTTGTATTTGCAGGAAGACTCTAATCAAGGGAATGCTACGCAAAAATCCTGAGCATCGCCCAAGTGTATGGAGCTTTTTTTGTTTTGTATTTTTGGGATAAAATATTATACTTCGTGTTTAACACTGGGAGCTGATTAAAGTTCATTATATTTGAGCAGGCATCCGAGGTTCTTAAACATCCTTACTTACAGCCTTATGTCAGCCAATGCCGGTCCTCCAGTTATCCATCTCTTGGGAAGCCAATGTCTGCAGTTCGTCAAACACGAAAACCCATGATTGAAAGCCAAAATAGTAGCAGTTCTTGCAGTGATAAAGATAGTTCTGTTTCAACAGAGAAGAACATTCCAGTAATGGTTTACTGTGAGAATAAGGCTACTGAGACAGATATTACATCTGAAGATGACGTAGATTACGAGAATCCAGCTCAAAATGATGAAGATCGCTGTGCTGCTGAATGTGTGGTCAGTATGCATGAACAGGCCATGAAACCTGCTAATAGTGAGCCAAAATCCAACAGTGAGGTAAAGCAACCAAAGATCATAAAAAGTATACTAATGACCCTCAAGGAAGGTAAAACTAGAGAGAACAGTTCTCCTATGAGAAGCAACAGAGGAAGAGCTGTGCAAAGAACTAACATTGAAGCATCTCCTAAAATCTCAAGGCCCACCATTGTTCCTCCTACTGTCAAGCCTGGTGCTGATTTCCATGCAGTTGTGTCGGCAAGGACCAGTCCTGATTCTGCAAAAAGAGTTCATGCATCATCTTCTCTAAAACATCAGGTCTAATTTAATTGTTTTGTATAGGGGAAAGTAAGCAAAATAATCTGAACTGTTGACTAAATGAAATTACTAACCTGAACCATACATTATCTGGAAATAACCTAAACTTTCAATGATCATACTAAAATAGCCTACACTCACCTGAAATGGTAATTTCCATAAAATAAGTACTTTCATCTCACCTGGAAAATGAGGAGAAAAAGAAAAGAAAAAACAAATGAGAGAACTAAGACCTGGAAACAGCATATTTTTTTTATGGTGTGTCCATTATCAAATAACACGTGAGTTGCTTTTATTCAATAATTGAAAGTTTAAGGTATTTCGTATATTTATGTAATTTAATTAACACTATTGCTTATTCATTTCTTTTGGCCAGAAGTTTAGTTATTTTAAGCAGTTTTTCCTTCTTTTACAGGATTTATATTACTTGTGTAACTGTATTAATTTGCTAATATTCAGTGGCTGTTGTTTTGGCAGTTGCCGATTGTTGAATCCTCGCCTAAGACTAAGCCCAGACATGAAGTTGTTCCTTCACCTGGACCCACCAAACAATTACCTGAAGAAGGAATTGTTTCTAGGCCAAGGCAAAGAACTCCTCCTTCCAATGTCATACGACGGTCTTCCTTTTCAGGGAAAATAAAGCAAGCAAGTCCTGATGTTACAAACGGTGAGATGGGTCAGGAGTCTGAGAGCATTGGTTTAGTAAGCAAAAACTCCCCAACTCATATTCCACAGGAGGTGAAGCATGAATCAGGGAAGGCACCTCGAAGAGTAACACGAGCTGATAGCAGCAATTCCATATCTTCCTCCGTGTCCATGCAAGCATTTGAACTCTCTGATGATGCAACAACTCCTTTTGAGAGCTTATTGCAGCAGGCTACCCATGATTGTGAGGTAGTGAGCCACACTGAACAGGTTGGTTCTCATCGGCCAAGCAGTGCTTCTGCTTCCATTTCATATTTTGATAAGCCCGAAAATAATACCAGCAATGCAACTTATAATCAGCCTGCAGTGACTGACACTGAACGCTTCGAATTGCAACGCCCCAGCAGTGCTTCTGCATCCATTCTGAACCACCACAAAATGCCTGAAAATAGCTTTAGCAAGGCTACTCATTATCACGACGCAGTGACCCATGCCCAACGGTATGATGTGCCAAGCAGTGCTTCTGCTTCCTGCTTATTCCCTGAGATTCCTGACAACAGCTCAGGTAAGGCTGATTGTGATCATGGGATAGGACACCGTGTTGAGACAGAATCACAGCGCCCAAGCAATGCATCTTCGTCACATATGTATCCTGTGATGCCTGAAAATGTTTCTGGAATATTTCATCGACATGATGACGAAGCTGAATTATGCTTTGTCGAGACATTTTCCTTTTCTTCTGGCTCTCCATCTGGGATAGACAAGAATTTACCAAGAGATAATTATGCACTTAGTAAACCTTCATCATATATAGATGCCCCAGGCTCAGATGGCAACCCCAAATATCAGAATGTTGGTCCTGGTAATGTATGTTCTGAAGCTCAAACATCGTCAAATCGCGCATGTAGGAGTTCTCAGGAAATCTCAGATATGGGTTTTGGGTCTTCTGCTAATATGGGTGGTGAAGCTAATGCAATGATGAAGCACCCATACAGAAGTCCTGAAGAAATGTCGGTATGTAAAGAATACTATTCTCCGAACAGGTCTTGTGGTAGATCTGATCCTATGCAATGCTCAAATCATGTATCTCCATCAAGAGGTGATGACAAGTTCACAGTAAAGGAATTCTTATCCACAGAGGGAGGAGAAAATGCAGTTTCAAATGTATCCAAAAAGAATCTGCAGAAAGATAATGAGAACATCTTGAATAATACATCACCCAAAAATGCTCCTGGTTCGAGTTTGCCTTCAGTTTTTGAAGATGTCGTAAATGTCAATCGGCGTAGTAATTTCCGGGATGGAAATGAGCAGCCATTTAATGAAACTGTTGAGAGACAGATTGATGTTGGCACTCTCGTCAATGTAATGAGGGACGAGAGAGATGAGAGCAACATGAGTTGTTCACATTCTGTGAAACCCTCAAATAGTTCACGGACCGTGACTCCAAGATCAGATTCTCCAATGAGACTAGGTCTTTCAGAACCAACTGTGGCAAACTCAGATATTTTACAGCAAGTAAAGCCTCAGAGTGGTACAAAGGAAGGGGATTCTCCTTTTAAGGAAGTTATGGATGTTAAGTCTTTTAGACAGAGGGCGGAGGCCCTTGAAGGACTACTTGAATTGTCCGCTGAGTTATTGGAGCAAAGTAGACTAGATGAGCTCGCGGTTGTATTAAAGCCCTTTGGCAAAGATAAGGTTTCCCCAAGGGAGACGGCCATTTGGTTGGCTCGGAGTCTTAAAGGCATGATGATTGAGGACTCTTCTCGTACTCCATAACTTTAGTTCCACATTCCTGCTGGTATAGTAATCATTATTCTTGGTCTTTTGTTGTGTTTTTTAGAAGAAAAACAAATTACTTGGAACTTTTGTAGAGATCCTACAAGTTTTCTCTGCCTTTTTTCACCATTCTTTGGATGCAGCATGTTGTTGTACATAATGATGATACGGATTCAATAAGGTTGTGTTTTGTTTCTTTCAACTGTACCAATATGCTGTAATCATGTACTGTATAGCACATATATGAATACCTGGAATATGAATTTATGGAGATTCAAAACTCTGTTTTTAACCAGTTAACTATTTTTATGTTTATGCAAGACCTGTTCTCTTTAGTTCATTGCAAATCAAGAATCATTGATGCATATTAATGTGAACACCGGTGTATGACAATACTAACTATAACCGTGAGTTTTCTCACCAGATTGATTCTACTCAGAAAATATTATAACTAAGAATCAAAATTGATGACCATAAAGAGTCAGGAATTCCAATTAAATTTAGAAATGAAGCAACTAATTCCTTAGATCACTGTCTATTCGACCTTGCATGGCTTCAGGACACCCATCATATGTTCATAACCCCAGCATGAATGCATGATCTTAATACATTAACAGTACAGCGGTAACAGGACATCGGACATGCACAACCTCGTTGGCCCATATGGTACAAAATTAGCCGTCAACATTTCCAGAAAATATGTGGGTGTTTTATGTGACAAAAAAGAAAGGGAAAATTCACAGTTACACCATACAATAGGTTACTTAGGGCACAAATCTGTTTTTGGTACAAAAAAAAAAAGGGGTGTGAAATTCATGGACATTGATTGATGATGCATAAAGAATAACAATCACAATTGAAATTATAATGACCAAATAATACGACGATCAAGAATTATCAAAACTTGGATTAAAGAAAAAGTGATGGAGAATTAAGCAAATTCCGATTACAATAAAGATCACTGGAAACCACCAAAATTCATACAAACCCAAAACAGCAGCCCGTGAAATGGTAAGAACTCAGTCATCAGTCATCACCAAAAACAAGGTAACTAAAATTAACTAGAGAAAATGAAGGGTTATACACATATGAAGAGTAGCAATGGAAAGCGAAGTAGAGGAAGAGAGTATGAGTAAGAACAGTTTCAAGGCAGAGATTTCCCAGTAGACCTTGCAAGGGGTTGGAGCAGCGAGCATTAGGCCAGTAGGAAGACGAACCGCGATTGGGCTGCAGGTCACCATGAGCTCTGCTGGCGAGTAGCGAATCCACCTATAGTCGGCCGTAACCTTGACAGTAAGGTGATCGAGTTGGCCGTTGTGGAGGTCAGAATCCAAAGAAGTGGAGATGAAGTCGTCGGAAACAGGAACAGAGGAAGCGGCAAGAGAGAGTGGAAGCCAGGTGTTGAAGATGGTAGGATTGCTGATTGCAGTTAGGGTAGTCAGTGCAAAAGGAACGAAGAGAAGAGGAGGAAAGGAGGAAGTCGTGATAATAGACTGAGACATTGGCTTCTTTGTAGATGCTTCCTTCATTGGGATTCCCAATCCAGAAGGTAATGTTGAATGAAACACTTGCAGTAGTAGTATTAGTGGTTGTGTTGCTGAGGATCAGTGGGGTTATTATTTGCATGTTTTCGACTTCAAATTCAGGGGATGATGGAAATGTGGTGAATATGGTGATACTCAGTCATGCTATTGTCAGATTTATGATTGCCAAAACAACCTGGATATCGGATTTCCCCATTGATTTCAAGGATGAGCTATGCAATTAACTGGAGATTTTTAAAAGCTGATTGAGTCTGGGTTTCAGGAGAAGAATTTATTAGATTTTTACATTATTTATACACGGGTGAAGTTGAATGGGGTACAATGTATTGGGCTAGGATTCCAAATTAGTTACAATACACCTTATTACAGAGGATTTTAGCTAAATTAACCCTCTAACAAACTCTCTAACAGATTCTGCTGACTAGGATAGTAGGATAATATGCTACTAAAGTTGTAACTAACTCTTTTCCGGCTTTTGCTTTCTTTTATTGCTTGGGCCTGGACCTAGACCTAGACCCGGACATGGGCCTGAACCTGAACCTTAACTTCATCTATCGGTGTATCAACAAAACAAAATTGAGAACTGAATCATGATGCCTTAATGTGTTTTTTTATTAAAAAAAACTAATGTAGTTAGTTCTCGTGAAAGCACAGATTTATTAAATTTTTAAAAGCTGACAACAAAAAAATGAAAAAAATTATTTGAAGTTAGTTCCGTGAAACTCAACTATTTATGTTTTAGTTTTATTAAAAACATAAAACAAAAAACTGTACCAAAGAGGCTTATAGAATTTTAATTTCCAATGAAAATAAAATCGCATTTAGATTCAATAAAACAATAAAAAGAACATGGTCACTTAATTTACCCACAACAAATATTTATAATCTTCATTATTTCCAAGAAAAATTTATTGTACAACTCAACTTTAAAAAGATTAAAAAAAACATGTGAAGTTTTCGAGGGAAAAAAATAATTATGCTTTAATATAATACTCCGTACTACTCTAGTTAACACCCGTGCAATGCAAGATTCCAATAATTATTTTTAAATGTTTGGTTTGTTTTAAATGCTACACTAATGTTGGCTGCATAGGGTAATTTCAAAGTGGATATTAATAAAGAATTTAGATTTCCAATGTCAGCAATTAAAAAGGGGAGTTTATTTAGAAGCACCAACAACAACAAAAACCAAAATAGAGCCACTTCTTAATTTACTCCACAATAAACATTTAAAGTCTTTATTATTTCCAAGGACAATTAATTACTAGTTGTACTTAAGCTTCTTAAAAAGCATGTGGGTTTTTGGAGAGGAAAAAATCGTGCTTTAGTATAAGATATAGACGGTATAACACTTATTAAGTCATGAATTTTGATTACTATTCCCACAATAGTTAAGTTACTGAAATAACCCTAATCCTTCATGCTTTATATTTTGTCTTTTCCTTAAGAACAGGGGATTTATGTTTTTCATGAAGGAAATACGTCCTTGCTATAAGTTTGCATTTAATGCATTTAATGTGAAATCTAATAAATGCGGTTCAGAATTAATTAACCAAGTTAATTATTCAATGAGATCAAGTGATCTAAATGCCTAGCTGGAGGGCGCTTCAGTTCAAGTGGAATTAACATTATTAATGCCACATCTTACTCTTGACTGAACCCGTAGGTTCACACAAATAGTACGTGAACATATCAAGTATTTAGGTGAATGCAATATTCAGTAAATACTATAATATGGATATTAGGAAATGATGGATGTTGATTTCACTAGGAGCTAAACAAACCATCAGAAGACAAAGACGAGAATATTGTCTTAAACGAAGATATTGCCGGAAACAGAAATATGGTTCGTATCGGAAATATAAATGTTACCGGAAATGAAAATATTGTCAGAAACGGAAATATGGTTCATATCGGAAATATAAATATTACCGGAATCGGAGATATTACCGGAAACGGAAATATGGTTCGAATGGGAAAATATTATTGGAAATAGAAATATTGCCGGAAACGGAAATATTATCGAAATAAAAAATATCGTCGGTATCGGAAATATTACCAGAAACGGAAATATTGTTCGAAACGGAAATATTATTGGAATCGGAAAAGTAATCGAAAATGCGAAGCTCGAGGCAAGCCCATGGGCGTGCCACAAGCCAACGCGCAAAGAGCGACAGGCCAGTGCGCAAGTGCAAGCCCATGGGCGTGCCACAAGCCAACGCGCAAAGAGCGACAGGCCAGTGCGCAAGCGCAAGCCCATCGCCCAGCGCTAGCGCCATCACGCACGCGTCTGGCAGGGGCCAGCGCACATTGAGCTAGGCTGTGCACAAGGCTTGGGCGCCAAGTTCACTTGCACAACAAGTAACTTGGGCTACGGGCCATGTGTTGGCCGGCCGTTTGTAACCTAGGGTTTTAGGGAGTTTTCCCTTAAATTTGCTAAACCTAAATTAAGGTTTTGCATCCTAGGATTTTCCTATTTCCTGTATATACATGTCATATGTATATGAAAATACACGTGAGTTTTCACACATTACCTATCACCTAAAAGTGAGATCCCGATAGTCCTAAAACCTTAACCCGAGTTAGACGAATTTAAGGCCAATCCGAACGTGCTGTGGACTTTCTACGGAGACAAGACATTTGGAATCCTAAAATTGTTCTTGTTTGGTTGAGGAGCATCTAGGGAAGGCACGCATCATTAATTGTATGTATACTCAATTATGATAAGTGATTATGTGAATTTTCTTGGATTCTGACAATTATGGTTTTTCCGCATGTGAATAGATTGTTCATAACCTAACCGTGGTATCACGAGCCTCTTGTATAATTGCACAATCAATTAAAACATGGTTTAATTTTTATAATTTCAAGGAGGTAAAGGGGTGAATTCATTTCGTGGTAATTAATTGCAAATTCTAAGCAATTATTTAATTATATGTTTGCTGGAATTTAGGAAGTTGTGTCAATAATGGTAGGAATCTTATGATTTTATAGTGAATTCCGCATGTAAATGAAGTTTTAAAGTTTTGACAAAATTACTACTTTTTGGCCGAACCCCAAATTCCCGAATTCGAAGTCTAACTATGAATTTCCGGAGGTTTTAGTTTTTCGTACACAAAATTATAATTTTTTAATGATGTTAATTAATATTTGTGAATCTTGTGTGTAATTCTTAATTAAATAATTTACCTACTACATATGATTAACAATTTTAAGAATTAAATTAGTTAATTATGCTACCTAATTCGTAATAATAATTAATATGTTCAATTATCTGATAAATTGGATTTTGATTCGATTTTTCATAAATTAAATAAGTAATTTAATTTGGATCTATGTTTAAAAGACCACCTAAAAATTATACTCCCTCCGTCCCAGATTAGTTGTTACACTTTCCTTTTTCGTGCGTCCCAGATTAGTTGTTACACTTCTAAATTAGGAATGACCCCATAATTATTATATTGTCTCTCTCTTCCCACTAAATCTTTTTTTGTCCCCACACCCTCTCTCATTCAATTAAAAAAATGCCCCACTAACTCCTATCACATCTACTTTTTCAATAAAATAATAATTGATAACCACACTACTACTTATCGCATTAAACTGTGTGCCCATGAAAGTGTAACAACTATTCTGGGACAGAGGGAGTAAAAGGTTAAAATTTTCAATTTTTATGAACCCTAGATTTTGTTTTCCCAAAAAATCACGTAATCAAAAATTAATTTATTAATAAATTTTTGATTTTTCGCCTAATATTCATGAAATTTATACGATTTATTTATTTGTCATGAATTTTGAATATTATAAATTTTTTTGATTATTATAAACGATAAGACGGTCATGAACTTTTACACACGAGCTAGACATAAGGTCGAGCAAGTGAAGCACCTACGAGTGCTGCTGTGTTGGTGCGGTCGTGCATCGACAAGCAAGGGAGCTTGTGCCTCACGCGGGACTGATGCAGTGTGCAAGGAGCGCAGGGTCCCCGCGGCATGCGAGCATTGCTTGTGTGCTGTGCGTGCGGCTGTGTGAATGGGTGGGCGAGACGAGAGTAGCGATGGGAGAGCGTCGTTGTGCGAGCGGCACGACGAGCAAGGGAGCTCGTGTGCAAGCTGTAGAGTGCGCGTCTACCCAACGAGCAACAAACAAGCAAGCAATGGCGAGAGACACGTCGAGCGCGTGTGCTTCCCCTGCTCATCTATTGTGCCATCACTAGCGACGTGATAAGCGCAAGTACACATGCGCGTTGTGCGATGGCCTCGTGTCAGCGCGCATGGCACCTATGTTGTTGCTGCTACTTTGTGTCAAGAGAGGCATGGACGCCACGCCCATGTGCTTGCTAGCACATCGTGCATAAGGCACAATGGCCTGGTGCGGTTTAGTTTTTCTATTGAGCGACGAACTTAATTAATTTTATGTTCGTTCTTATAATTTTTCTCGGAATTTATTTTATTATTTTATTTATTATAATTAACTTTATACTAATTATTTAATAAAATTTTAACCTTGAATAACTTATAATTAATTTGATTTAATCAACTAAAAAATATCAAATCTTAGGATTTAAAATAATTATTATATGACTTTTAAATTTTAATTAAATCATGTGGTTTCCGGTTGGACTTGGAAACACAAATTTTTATGTTTAAAGTTAGTAAATCATATAATTCTTAGTTTGAGTGAGAGCTTTTATTCATGTTTGGTTAAAATACTAATTTTATCCTAGATTAATTAGGTCTTACTTTCTTAGGATTAACAACTCGACTAGAACTAATAAGGTCAAATAATTGGGAGATTTTTGAGCCTTAATTAGTTGATGCAAATATTATGTGATGCGTTTTTCTGCTAACTTGCTAAGTGGACCATTCATTGATAAATGAATGGGTGAATGAGATATATTGTATATATATATTGTTTTGCAGGTTGTGGAAAGTGACTAGTATGTCCCAAATAAGATAGAAAATATGGTTTGCGAACCACTAATTTGAATGTAAAATATTGTCTACATCACCATACGTTTTATTTAAATACGGTTTGCGCACCGTTAGCATGTTGTAATAATTAGGATAGTTATTTCAATTTTGCAATTCCTATTTGTTGAAAATGGCGCCTCCCATGTTGAATTTTAGTAAGAAGGTTCAATTTTATTTTCAAGACGGAGTTTAAAGTTGAAGTTTCAAGATAAAGTAGGGCTATACTAGATCACATTTATTTCTTATGCATGATTTAAGATACTTATTGCTTTTAAATATATCTTGAATGATGCATGAGAATGGTTTCAATATGTTGCATGATTAAGGAATTCAGTTCACTTAAAATCTAACCAACGTAATAAACCTTAAGTTCCAAAGCTTAAAATTGAGTTAAAAGGTGTCATTCCAAAATGTTTCGATCAATTAGGGATAGTTTTCCGCCAAAGAGAGGTGTCACTTTATGATCCCAAAGTAGGATGGTACACATTAGTGGTGAGTACATATTTATTTTGGTTGAACTCAACGATATAAGTAAGGAGTCCTATATGTCGTGGCAAATGGGACAAGTTTTCCCATTAAGTTCTTAGACTTACCTATCAACCAAGAGTAGTTTCTAGACTATTAGCAACGGATTTGCTTACCTAAAATGTTTTAGAGTTAAGACAAGCCAAATCATGCGTAACTTTAATAATTTTGAAGGTCTTGGATTCATTTTATTCACACATGCCAGAACTAAATAAAATGCTTAATGACTTGTTTAAATTGCATGTTTTCTTTTCAAGTTATTACTCATGACAAATGTTTAGACCTTGCATGATTCAATGTATGTTTTAATTATTGTCTATAATAAAATATATTTTTTGAAGGTAGCAATAAATTTCCTCAATTGGTAAGTGAATCCAAGAACGATTCACGGAAATGAGAGAAATTGAGCAATTTAAAATATACGTTTCTTATAGAGACTTTTATTGCTATTTTCGACTAGTGAAGTCGAATGGAAAACCAGTTGGTGCTTATTAGTTCAAAAATACAATTTAGTTTTGGAATCATGAAGCACTGAGTTCAAAGACTCAATTTTACCAATGGTTAACAACCAAATACATTTATCCATCTAATTCTCGAATGAGTCGAGCTACTAGACAATGGAATAGATCGATACTCAGAGAACTTTAGAAGCTTTTGGTGAGATCATCTAGTTGAAGCAAATGTTCAACATGAATGAAATGGTAAGAACTTTGTTGAAATGACATTGGACATGTCTAACAAAGTATAGAAGTCAATAATTGAGAAGTCAAATCTTAAGACTATAAGAAAGGGTGGAAGAAATAGGAAAAAAAAGGAACAAGTGAAAGGAATTTTAAAATTCTGTTTCTACCTAAAAGTTTATGTTTAAAGAGAAGTGACCTAGCAATCAAACTAAATTGGTATCATATACCGCTTGAGGTTCTTAGTTCAGTAATAACTAAAATGATGGAAGCTAGCTACACTAATAACCTACCAGTGGGAAATGAATCATGGAATTGCTATATTAGTTGTAGTGTCATCTAGTTTGTTTTACAGTCCTTTCAAGCTCGGAACTTAATGGATATTTAGTTCCATAATCGGCATACTTGAATTTGTGTTTCAAACACATAAAGCCTCAGATTCAAAGTAAGCATAAACAATTTTTTTTTTATTTGAATGAAATGGTCATTTAAGGGCCGAGTCATGTATGTTTGATTAAAACAAACAACTCTTAAACATAAGAACTTTACTAGGTTCAACTCAGTCTCCTGATTTGAGTTCCACGTACTAATATTTGGCATTGTTTTTTAGACTATATCAACAATTTAACATTCTAAAGCTCCATTTTAATTGAATTTTGAAAGTTGATAGATTTCTAGATCATTCAAGACAAGCTAGTCTTACTTGTTGAAAATAACAAAAGAAATGAACTATTGTTAGAACTCTTAGAAAATAGAGTTCAAAGCTAAAGAAAGATTTTATGAATTTATTATTTCATCTGGGTTTGAGTGAATATTGATTTATTTACTCAATGTGATATAAGTTTGAATCTGTTGGCTAGTTCAAAGATTCATAGAGAATTATAAAACCCACTTGGCAAGAGATCATAAGATCTAGATTATGTCACGTCAATGATTACTTAAACCAAGAATGATCGTCAAATGATTATGTGTTGTAATTTTACGATCGAGTTCCACAAGATATGATATGTCTAAATTGGAATTATCGGAGTCAATTGGTACTTGATTCGATCAATGATGAATCATAAAGATTTTTCCTATAATTTCTAAACAAAGTGACCAACTACCATCACACTAAACCAAATTCGTCAAAGCTATTGAAAGATAATTTCAAATTATCTTTTCAGCATATATATCTAAGAGTTCCTAAACTGAGTGGGAGCTAGCTTAGTGTTGGTTATCCAACAAACTAAGGCCCAAGTGTAGATATATTTTTCATTGTGATTTATTCAAATGAGACACAAGGGCATTATTTCTACCACGAATTTTGGGAACAAAATGTTTGTTTGCTCGAAATGGTGTCCTTTTGGAGATTCATTACCAAAATGACACGTGGGAGAAAATAGACCTCGAAGTTTCTTTGAGGCGAACAACAAACATAAACTGGCATTCCGTAGGCTTTTAGAAGTTCTTCATAAAATCCCACACTTAATTCTAAGGACTTTAGAAGTGGCTTTAAAGAATATATCCCAGAAGACTTTATAAGTGTTTCAAGGAGAATAGAATATTCAAAGGACGTTAAAAGTGGCTATTGATATTTTATTATTTGATGTTATATACCCATGTAGGCATAGAGTTCAGGTCACTGAAACTTTGAGATTTTTCTATTCGATAGTGAAGAAACCTACAACTTGCAGTCAAACTATTATCATGAATAGTAATGAGTTGTGACTTTTAAGACAACTATAACGAAACCTAGATTCCCTAAAATGATTAAAGGACATAAATAGACTAAATGCTTTAATGGTTAGAGGCCATGAAATAGACTTAGTGTTTTAATGGCAAAATTGAAATTTTGTTTTGCAAGAAGGGATTTACACCTATTGGTAGCAAATTGGTTTTAAGGATAAAAACCATAAAACATGGAATTGTGTAGTCCCTCAAAGCTATATTAGTTGCTAAAGGTTACAAGAAAAATCACGGCGTTGATTGTGTTGAACCTCATGCATAATCATAATGCTCAAGTCTATGATTAAAGCAATTAATGCATATTGGTAGATATGACAACTGGATGACAAAATGTATTCCTCAATTAAAATTTTGGAAGAAACTATGTACATGACATGTAATAGAATATGTAGATCCAATTAATGCTTAAAATGTGCTACCTTATGAAATCCAAACATGAATGTAAGCAAGAAATTGAGAATTAGAACTGTATTTTAGTTAAATTAATAAGTATTTTAGTTTCATAAAATGTACATGAATCTTATAGATGTATAAGAATTTTAGTGGGAATAAAAATCAATTGGTCCCATGTGTATCACACATATATCTCTATTGTAAAATAACATTCAAATGCTAATGACTTTAGATTTGAAATTATTTATGAATGTTGGACCAAGGTGAAACTTAGTACATATTGGGTATTGAGATATATTTACAAAGATCTAAATATTGTTTTGGATTATGTAATGACATTTATTAAATCAAACATTAAAGACTCAATTGGAGATATTCTACTCATGTGAATAAATATAAGTAATGATTGTTTGCACTATGTATAAGCATTTACTAAGTTAAACATCAAATGATCGACATGAGATTCTTCACCTATATTATATGTCAAGGAATTTAGATGAATTCTGTATCTACAGAAACTAGAACCATTATTGAAGCAAGAAAGACTAGATTAAAAACTAAACACACTCAAAGTTCTTATATATCATCCTATCTCGAAATGAATTCGATGAAAAGATATAAGATTGGAAAAGTATGATAACTAAAACTTTGCAACAAGTGAAATGCAACACTCACATTGTGGCATTGAAAATTAAGCATAGCTTTGAATTCCATTAATATTTTTAAAGATGGTTAGAGGGCCATGGCTGTAAAATATTCGGGTTGAACATTTATCATATGTGAAATTTATTTTCATATTACATTTAATCTTTATTTGGTATTAAATGATGAGTCCTTTTAATTTGAAAATATATTCAAGATAGTCTGTTAGGATCAGTCCTGCTAAGAAATGTCTATCAAGTGAAATTGAATGTCAAATGTTGAAAATGGTCCCTTGTCTTAAGTTTTCTATAAAGGTAGACGCATAGAAAGCATTAGACGACTAGAATGCAAGATGACTAGTTATTCTGTTTCTTGAACTATGTGGACATGGAAATGTCATAATCATTTGCATAAATACTTACTTGAAAATATTAGTATCAGAAAGACCTAAGAACATTTACTGTAAGAGATGTAAAAAGTTTGTCATAAGTTAATTTCATAAAGTTATTAGACACTAATTTTCAATACCTGAGTGATTTGAGAATACTTGTTTGAGAACTAATTACTTTGACGTTGTCAACCGTCGCACCGTAAAAGGATCATATAACGACAACGCTCAGGTAATCGCCTATTAAAAGAATTCTAACCTCGCAAGATTGGGAGTGTCCTACCGCAAATTGGGATGAGATGCCAAAAGTTGTACAAAGACCACTCGGAGAGATAGAAACTGTAAAATACATGGTCGCACTCAGATGGATCATAGGCTATGATCATATTTTTATTTGATCAGTTGAACTCTGACACCGAGAAGTACCTCTGGACATAATAAGAATAACTAGTCTTACCTTATGTTTATGAGCATACATCAAGCGAGAAAGGAATTAGAAAATGCACACTTGTCCCTAAGGACAAGTGGGAGATTGAAGGAAATATTTCCTTGCTCCAAGTTTGCGTTTAATGCATTTAATGTGAATTCTAATAATTGCGGTTCATAATTAATTAATCAAGTTAACTATTCAGTGAGATCAAGTGATCTGAATGCCTAGCTAGAGGCCTCTTCAGTCAAGTGGAATTAATAGTATTATGCCACATCTTACTCTTGACTGAACCCGTAGTGTTACACAAATAGTACGTGAACGGATCAACTAACAATGAAAGTATACCTACTTTCGTGGAGTCATGCAATTTAAATTGTAACGCTCCGACCTCTAATTCAATTATTAAGGCATGATTAGCAGCGGAATTAACCTAATTTGGTCGGGACATTACCAGCCGTAACTCCCTCTTGGGAATTACAAGGCAACCATCAATCATAAGCTATTAAATCCCAAAAGTTATGTAATCATCCTTTATATTACCAACATAAAAGTACATAACTTACTAAGAGTCTTAAATTAAACTATTAAAACATTAAGCATAAACTAGGTGAATATTATTAAAGTGAAATCCTCGCCACTACTCGTTCCCATCGTTCCCAGCAGTACCTAAAACAGAAAACAAAAACGGTGAGCCGAAGACTCAGTAACGAACTATTCTAGCAACGTAAATTCATTTCAATTCATTTTGTTTAATAACACAGGGAGAATAGAATAATGTAAAATATTTTATAAAGTCCTTTATTTAATTCATTCGTAACTTTTGGGTGCACATGTTAGCCGTGTCAAGTATGACATGGTGGAACGTCTTCCACGATGGACCGTTGTCCATAAAACATGGGGCCTTGGCCCGAAAACATGAGAGCCTTGGCTCAATAGGCGGATGCCCCATGGGTACATGCATGACCGAGAATCATAACATTTGAACGTATAATACCAAATGGACTAGGTCTTTCACTTTCCTTTATCATGTTTCGTTTGACTTTACATTTTAGCCTTTTTACTTAAGTTGAAGTAACATAATTCCTTTGGATCATTTGATCAAAATCAAACATCCTTTCTTTCATGGTTTCTTATAAACATCATTTTATAAGAAATTCAATCAATCATAATATAAGGAATAATTCCATCAAATCATATTATAATGGAAATTTTGGTATTTACTACCTTTAAAATACACCACTTTTGTATTTACTACCTTATGAAATTTTTATTTTAAATTACTACCTTAAACTTCCAATTTTTATTTATTTACTACCACTTTATAGTTTTCTCATTTTAAAATTAAGATATCTCTTTCATTTCTTAATCGTTTAAAGTGATTCAAAGTTCATTATTTTCCTTTTTCTATAGGGAATTCATTGAGAACGTCATTTCAAAAAAAAATTATTTCATAATTCATAAGTAGTTTAATATTTTACAAATAATATTTAATTTATTTTACCTTTTACAAAATGTTAAATGAAAGATCCCTATGGAATCCTTACACATAAATAAGAAGAATGGGTTTTGAATCACTTAAAATGATTAAGAAACGAAAGAGATATCTCAATTTTAAAATGAGAAAACTGTAAAATGATAGTGAATACAAAAAAAATGAAACTTTAAGGTAGTAATTTAAAATAAAATTTTCATAAGGTAGTAAATACAAAAGTGGTGTATTTTGAAGGTAGTAAATACCAAAAAATCCTATTATAATAAATAATTCAATCAAATCATATTTCATTTCCCGCAATTCATAAAACATGTTAAAACATTCAGTTCATAAATCAATCATAACGTTGGAATTTTATAATCGCATTTATAAGGGAATTGCAGGTACTAGCAATAGCTGTTACCTAAATTCCGCGTTACGTTAAGCTTTGTCCTTGGTTCGTTCTTTCTGAGCTCCGAGTCCGAATTCTTTCAAAAGATTAAACTATTAAATTAATATATAAAATGATAAATATTGTAAAATTAATATTGAAACGATTAATATTTTCCAAATAATGTTATTAGTTTATAATTTATAAATTAATTAAATATGAAATAACTTAAATAAAACGTATAATTAAATTCAAGTTTTAGGAAAAGTTTTAAATCTAGAATAATCATCAAATTTATTTGTATAACAATATTAGAATAATTAAGTATAATAATTTTACATATTAAGTAAAACACACTGCCTCTGTATTTATTTAAGGGATACACTTGCTTTTTCCGGCCGTATTTATTTAAGAGATACACTTGCCATTTTTAGTAACTTATCAACCCCACCATCTAATTAAATAATCTATCTATACCTTACCCCCACCCCCTAAAATGACATGGTCTCACTTGTATTACTTATTAAAATATCTATCCAACCCCACTTATTTTATTACTTTATTTCATTCAATTATTTTTCTTAATACCCATTTCCGGCCAAGTGTATCCCTTAAATAAATACGGAGGGAGTAGTAGTAAAACATATTAACAATATTAGAATAAAGAAATTTGGGCCAAGATAGGAGTTGGGCTTACTTGGATTGTGGAATAAAACCAAATCTTCACAAAGATCCTAAAAACTCACGCAAGAAAGAAACAGAGAGGAGGGCAGGGGCAGGAGCGACGAAACAGGGGAAGGAGGAAGGGGTGGCGGCTTGGTCGGGGTGGCACAGTGCGCTGCACGGTTCTGCGCGTCGGAGGTGGGCGTTGGAGGTGGTTGCAGTTGTGGTGGATGAGAGGGAGGTTGAGCGCGGAGCCGCGGAGGGAGAGGGAGACAGGGGACTGGCGCGGAGGAGAGGGACGACGAAGGGGGTGGGTGCGTGGTAGTTCTGTGCGGTTGTGGTGGTGTTGGGATGTTAGGGAGGTGTTGGTTGGTCACGATGGTGGTGTTTTTCGGCGAGGCAGATGGTGGTGGTGAGTAATTTGAATTGGAAATTTGAAATTGAAATTGAAGTTGAAGTTGAAATTGATATTGAAATTTATATTGATATCTGAGTTGTGTTTCTTTTGGGATGATTGAGCAGCTATTTATAGTTGTTATGGGGCTCCATGGATGCAACAACTCAGCTTGATACCATTGACAAGTGGAAGAGATTGAATGAAAGAAATTGATGATTAAGATGAGCTATTCTAGTTCTAGATTTCCACATATTCAAGTAGGTTTGATGAGTAAGGCTTGAGTTGCATTGGGGTGATGACAAGTAGATTGAGTTGCCTTGAGGTGGTGACAAGGAGTTTTGACTCCCATGGAAAAAAAATGGCGTGATGAAGAAGGAGAGGGAAGAAAACTGACTTTTGTGTTGTAAAGGCATTATGGTAATTTTTGGAAATTTTCAGAATTTAATTACTATTAACTAAAATTAAAATAATGATTTTGACTAAATTAATTTCGGAAAATAATATTTATAAAGTGCAAGTAATTAAATTTAGTTTCCGAATAAGTCGTTAACGAAAACGTTATTTTAACATCTTTCGAAAATACGAGATTAAATTTTATAATCTGAAAAATAAATCGTGAAGTAATATTAAAAGTTATAAATAAAACTTTTGTTAATTAAATATGAAATTACAAGTTAAAACGAATTTTAAGAGAAAAAAATAATTAAACTTAATTAATTGAGCTTTGAAATTCCGGGGTATTACATAAATATTTTAAGAATAGCACCCTATTCTAGCAAATTCAATCAACTACTTGCGCGATGACATCCTTTACCTGCAATTAGGGTTCTAAGATTGATCAAGACCAACTTTCGTTGCAAACTTAATCACATTCACGAAACACTATTTGTAGTTGAAGAATGATAATAAAACCAACCATATAATAAATGAAATTATTAATTAATCAAGATTGGGGATAAGGGAAATACTTGTGCATCAATCCATTTTAGGGTTCAACCTAACCCTAGAATAAAGAACTACTCATGCACACATGGTAATTGAATAAAAAAATATATTATAAAAGAAAACATGAATAATAAATAGGTAAAGAGAGCAGAAAAAGAATAAATACTTGTAATTCAATTAGTGGTGTTGAAAGCTTGAATTAATTATGTTAGGTTATGAACAATCCAATGTCATGCGGAAAAACCATAAATGCCAGAATTCAAATTAAATGTCCATAATCATTTAGCATAATTTAGTGAACACACTTTGTGATGCGTGTCTTCCCTTGCTGCTCCCGAACCGAACAAGAACAAGTCAGAACGCCAAACGTCGTCCCTCCGTAAATAGTCCACATTACGTTTGGATTCGCCTTAAATCGTACCAACTAGGATATAATATAAGCTTTATGATTTCGAGATCTCACTTTTAGGTGATAGGCAAAGAGTATTGAATTGTATTTTCAATTGATGTTTTTATTCATGACCATAGGCCATGTATTTATAGGAAATGGAAAAACCCTAGGAGCCAAAACCCTAGAACGTTTTAGGAAAGTTTTAGGAATTTACAGAAACCAAAAAAACCAAAAGTACTAGGGTTGGCTGGCTACTTGCAAGGCAAGCAAAACCGACCAGCCTTGATGCACAAGCAAGGCCACGAGGCCTACCTTGTGTGCTGGTCCAAAGAGCGCGGCCATGCTCCATGCGCGCCTTGGGCCTGGCGTGCTACCTTTTGCGCTGGGCCTTGCAGCTTGGCGTGCATTGCTGCATGTTGGGCCTTGCGCCTGGCTTGCTGCGATGCACTTGCGGACTGGCTCGTCGAGTGATGGGCTAGCCCATGTGCTGGCCTGTCGCTTGTCGAGCTTCCGATTTGTTTTTTCGGTTCCGGAATTTATTTCCGTTTCGAACAATATTTACGTTTCGGATAATATTTCCGATTCCGACAATATTTCCAATTTCGACAATATTTCCGATTCCGATAATATTTCTGTTTCCGGAAATATTTCCGATTCCGACAATATTTCTATTTCCGATAATATTTCCGATACAAACCATATTTCCGTTTCCGGCAATATCTTCGACTTCGATAATATTTATATTTCCGTTTATGAACCATATTTCCGTTTCCGGTAATATCTTCATTTCCGGAAAATATTCTTTCTTTGTCTTTTGACAGTTTGTTTAGCTCCCACTGAAACCAAAATCCTTCATTTCCGAATATCCATAATTAGAGTATTTACTGAATATAATATTAACCTAAATTCTTGATCCGTTCACGTACTATTTGTGTGACCATACGGGTTCATTCAAGAGTAAGTTGTGTCATTAATAATATTAATTCCACTTGAACTGAAGCGGCCTCTTGCTAGGCATTCAGATCACTTGATCTCACTGAATAATTAACTTGCTTAATTAATACTGAATCGAATTGATTAGACTTAGAATTAAATGCATTAAATGCAAACTTGGACCAAGGACATTATTTCCTTTAGTCTCCCACTTGCCCTTAGGGAGAAGTGTGCATTTCCTAATTCCTTTGTCGCTCGATGCCTTCTCATGAACATAAGATAAGACTAGTCATCCTTATTACGTTCAGATGTATTTCTCGGTGCCAGAGTTCAATTGGTCAAATAAACAGATAATCATAGCCTATGATTCATCCGAGTACGTCCATGCATTTTACAGTTTCTAGCTCCCCGAGTGGCCTTATACAACTTTTGGCATCTCTTCCCGATTTATGGGAGGACAATCCCAATCTTTTGATCTTGAGTTTAGACTTCGTTTGATAGGTGATTACCCGAGCGCTGCCGTTATAGTATCCTTTTACGGTGCCATGGTTGACAACGTCAAAGTAACCAGTTCTCAAACATGTAAGCCCAAATCACTCAGGTATTGAGGATTAGTGTCTAATAAGATAATGAAATTTACTCATGACAAATTTTCATCTCTTACAGTAAAGTTTCATAGGTCTTGTCCGATACTAGTCTTGTCAAGTAAGTATCTATGCAAATGTTTGCGACATTGCCATGTCTCCATAGTTCAAGAAACAGAACTACTAGTCATCTTGCATTCTAGTCGTCTAGCGTTTCCTATGCGTCCACCTTTATAGAAAACTTCTGACCAGGGACAATTTTCAACTGTTGACATTCAAGTTCCCTTCATCGACGTTTCTTAGTCGCTGGACTGGTCCTGACAGTCTGCCTTGAATGCATTGTCAAATTGAAAGGACTCATCATTTAATACTAAACCAAGATTAAATGGAATATGAAAATAAATTTCATATATGATAAATGTTCAACCCGAGTGTTTTATAACCATGAGCTTTCAACCCATCTTTAAAACAATTAATGGAATTCAAAACTATGTTTGATTTCCAATGCCACAATGTGAGTGTTGCATCTCACTTGTTGCATACGTTTAGTTATCATGCTTTGCCAATCTTAATATCTTTTTCATCGAATGTCTTTCGAGATAGAATGATAAGATATTTTGAGTATGTTTAATTTGTGATCCAGTCTTTCTTGGTTCAATGGTGGTTCTACACATTTTAAAGTGAAGAACCATCAAGTCAGCAGACATGTGATTCACATAAGTTCAGTGAAGAACTCTTTAACATAAACAACTCTAGTGAGTTTACCTCAGGCGGATCGTGTGTCAATTATCACCGACTCAAGATCCACCAAACCTACCCATGACCCACCCAATCTGCCATCTTAGCCATCGTTAGGACTAACGGTCAAGAACAAGGGAGTAATAATAACAATAATTATTATTATTTTTATATAACAATTGTAATAGTAATAGTTTTTGTAATAATTAAAATAGTAATAATAATAATAGTAATGATAATAGAAATAATAATAATAATAACAATAATAATACGGAGTAATAACAATAACAATAATATTAGTAATAAAAATTGTAATAATAAATAAAGATGAACATTATAATATACTACATCGTATTTAAATAGGAGACACACGTGGCTGGGCACGAGTATTAAGGAAGAATTGTTGAATGAAATAAAATATTAAACCAAGTGGGGTTTGGGTAAATATTTTAATCAAATAAATAAGTTGAGAGCATTAAATTTTGTAGGGGTGTAGGGTGGGGGGTTTCTGAAATTAATTGTTTAATGTGGTAGTGGGTCATATGGTAAATTAGATATATTATTTAGTTATATGGTGGGGTTGAAAAGTTACTAAAAATGTAAGTGTGTTTCCTATTTAAATACGGCCGGAAATAGTAAGTGTGTATCCTATGTAAATACAGAGGGAGTAATCTTTAACATTATAATGATACACAAATAATAAAATAAGATCATTAAAGACGAAGATGAACACAATGTCGTTCTTTTGAATGGAACTGAACTGAACAGAATGGAACATAAATTAAGTCCAATAGAACATGACCTTACTCGATAATACTATATGCTACTTTTAAAACGATAATGTATTTAACGTTTGAGAAACGTTACCCAAATGCTACCTCTATCAGTAAAACCCGTTGTTTTTTTTTTTTGTGGACGGGGAAGAACAATATCATTAATAGTCATACACATGAAATCTACAATGATAGTATAGATATGTATACCACAGATTGTTGGGATATCAACCCAAGTCACACATCGAAAGATGAGGAAAAAATTGTCTAGCATATAAATGCTCACTTTCTCCGTGCGGGCTAGGAAGAGGAGGCCTTTTGGGAAGGAGCCCAAAAACAAATCCGTGCGGGCTAGACCCAAAGCGAACAATATCATACTAATGTGAAGTCGTGATGGTGTGTGGCCCGACAAGGTGGGTGATCGGAGCCCAACACAGATTTAAAGAAATTACATAACTACTACTTTATCAAATACAAAACACTCATTAATTTTAAAATTGTTATTTTAATTTAATAAAAAATGAATACACAACCTTAAAAAACTTAAACGCTACCGTCAAATATGCCTATCATATATTCTAATATAAGTATTATCCTAATTAGGCAATTAACCTAAAAAAAGGAATATAATCTCAGGAAAGTAAAGGGGCGGTTGAGTGGCATCTTCGTGTAGCAGAAAAGAAAAAGAAGTGAAAGGCGAAGGACCAAAAGTATCTTGTTGGCATCACGATTTCGACTTCATAGATACGACACACTTTTCTCTCTTCAATCCAATTCCAATTCCAATTCCAATTCCCCCATTTTCATTCCTCACTCCTATCTCCCGCTCCTCAATTCTCTCTCTATCACCACCGTCACTTGTCTCCGATGACCGACCCATCACGTCCTGCCACCGGCTACCCCGCCCCACCCCAAAACGGTTACCCACCACCACCACCACCACAACAGTCCAACTACTATTACCCTAACCACAACCCCAACCCTTATAACTACAACGCGCCGCAGGCATACTACCCAGCAGCACCCCCACGCGCTACCTTCTTCCGCCGGTTCTTCGCGGCACTCATCGCCCTTTTCATAATATTCGGTGTGATCCTCCTCATCGTATGGCTGGTTCTGAGGCCCCGCATTCCATCCTTCACCGTGGATTCCGTGGCTCTTTCCTCTCTGAATGTTTCCTCGTCTCCCTCCCAGATCTCCGGGACTTGGTCACTCCACTTTTCCGTGTCAAACCCTAACCACAAGCTGCGCGTCTACTATGACGAAATCGAGGCCCGTCTGTACTACAGGAGTTCGTTGTTAACTCGGAATCAGTTGGCGCCGTTCGATCAGGATACGAAGAATATAACCACCATGGACGCCAAGCTGGTTGCTTCATCTGCATACATTGAATCGGAATTGGTGAACAGAATAAAGGGAGATCGTTCAACAGGTATGGTGAATTTCGATGTACAAGTGCTGGCTTTAGTGAGGTTTAAGGCTGGGGGTTGGAGAGCTCGAAGACGCATTCTTAGGGTTTTCTGTGATAATTTATCAGTTTCATTTTCATCCAATTCTACCATGGGAACGTTATCCGGTGGGCCCAAGCGATGTTCTGTTGGAATCTGATACTTGTTCTTCCAGGTGATTTCAATCTTTGCTAGGTAATTGGGTTGGCTGTATATGAATTATGAAACAATGATATGACAGACAGAAAACAGAGGCATTTTGATTGTTTTTATTGGCTTTTAGTGTTTCTGTAGATACATGAGGTGGAATTGTGTACAAGTTTTTAATGAATGGTAAATTATGAGTCCATATCAATCCTTAATCTAATGTTCCATTAGTTTCTAATTACCATTGTCGCATGTTTTTTGATGATATAGAAAGTTCATCAAAAGGAAAAAGGAAAGTGTAAGGCTGTCTTTCTTTCTTTCTCTGTTAGTGACTTAGTGGCAATGGCGTCTTTGTCTCGTTGATTCATATTCAATAACTCCATCACATCCCTCAAATTTACTCGATCATAGCCATTGCCGAAGTTCCTTTTCTCACTTAAGCGGATACTCGTATCATCATGCACCATTGCAATATCCTATTTCGTTTGGTAAATGGTAATGGTGGAGTACAGATCACTGTGTTTAGGTTATGCACTTATACTTAAAAAAGAATTCATTTGCAGGGACATAATGGAATGATTATTAATTTGATAGCTTTAATGAGTGCAGGCCAGGATTTTATGTTATTTCTTTGGAACAATTGCAAGTGGTTATTTCTTTGTGACATTATAGTTTGAGGTTCTGATTAAAAAATTATGTTGTTTAAGGATGTTTAAGTTACACTTTAGTTCTAGTTTAGTGGAATGGAGTCCCATTTATGGTCGGAAAGGAGGCCATAAATATTACTTCATTGTGTGGTGGGCGAAAGAGATAAGTCGCAGCAGAGAGGGATGTGAGGGTGAGATAAAGAATACATGTGAGAAATAGGAGGGGACATATATAGAGATAAATACTGGAAGGTGGTACAAACAGAGACGATTCTAAAAACGGGAGTAAAAAGAAAAGGCAATATAGATTCTCTGTGCACCTTACCTTTGCGGCTCTGCCTATTCAATGTGTCGTTCCATAAGGTTATTGTGGCTCTAAAATTTTAAACTAGTAATAACAAGGGTACATGAAAACAAGAGTTGCTTGTTGAAATGATGTATCCTTAGGGACTTCGAAACATGCCTAGGGAATATGATGGAACAAAAAATTACGCACTTAGGGAATTATATGGAATATTATGTCAAGACTTTGGTTGAAAAATGACACAGGTTACTGGTGCACTAGTCAGTACTCATGGGTAAACTGGAGGGCTGGAGGCTTTTCCAAAGAATTGTTCTAATTTGTTAGATGTTCCCATTCAGCTTCTGATACGGTATTGATATCTACTGACTACCGTGGTCCTGGATGCAAGTTTAACTTGTATTTCGTTCACTAGGAGATGGCTATGTGTGAGAATGTGCGTCATTTTATTGTGTGTGTGTGTTTTTTTGGGGTGGGGTGGGGGGGGGGGGGGGGGGGGGACGTGTAAGATGTGGAGCAGTTTTGAAATTCGAACCTAGTGCTGGATGGATATCTCTGTTTTTTCGTTCTTGTACATACCAACTATATTTTTAGGACATGAGTTTAGCCTAGTTCTCAGTGTTGCTTCTTGTGTGTTTGAGAACATGGTGTTTTATTCCATGATGTGATGACTCTCGGAGACCTAGTAATGTTCTGTGATTGCTGATGTAGTTGATGAATGCAATAATTTGTGCTGTTAGACTGCTTATGTCATTTGTGCAGGATGAGTGTCCAAGTGGTTGTTCGGTTGGACATAGTGATGGTGTGCCATTTCCTTCTGTGGTCATCATGTGTGTAAAGTTCAGTAAAACTAAGCATTTGTGAGTTTAATTCTTAAACTGCTAATGGTGGAAATATGTCTTGGGTTGGGGCAGTAAAGTTCAGGGTCATGTCTGAAATTATAGAGCAGGATTGCTGTAGATGAAATTTTATCTTTATGCAAAAATTTTGTGTTTCATCTGGTAGATGATGTGCTCCCCTGTCTTTGACATTGAGATTGTTGACAAGTTGAAACTTGAAAATTTAGTACATAATGTGTTAGATAGATATTTTAATACTCCATACACGAAACCCAGAATACAGATTATAGGCCAATAAATCAATAATATACTGATTTTGGTTAAAGGGGGTGCAAGCAAAGTTCTCCCAGAACAAATGCCGCTTGTCGACATATGATCTGTCCTCTCTGCTAGAAGAACCTAATTGTAAGGGGGCGGGGTTCACTTTGAGTGAAATCGCCTTTCCCTTGATGTTTTCGGGGTTGAAATTCTATAAATGGTTGAAATATTTACATTATATTGATAAACTTTTGGAGGGAAGTTTAATTTGCTACTGATAAACTTTTGGAGGAAAGTCGTCTTCATTTCTTTGCAGCTTTGTACTGGACTTATTCTTCCAGTTCTTATTTACTTTTTTATTTAATTTTTTGGGCCCCCTCGAAGGATTTCTGAAGCTAATCTCTGTTTCTCCCTTTCTCTGGAGCTGCAGATTCCCTCAATTGGCTGACATGAATCGTTTTTGTAATTTAAGTTTTTAACCGCTTTCAATGATCTTATGCATTCACACTTTTGCTGCTTCCTTTGATATCTATCAGTTGTCAAAAAATATATTTGTTCTCTTGTTAATGTTACTGTGTAATTATTTGTCAAGATTACATGCATTTTTTTTACGGTTTTCAGTTCCTTTAGATCCAATTATCCTAACCTGCAACCAAGGATCTTAAACTACACACGCTACTCTAAAGAATCAAAGAACATAGCATCTGGGCAACTTCGCATCTGGGCAACTTCGCATCTGGGCAAGCCATGCACCCTCAAAGTCATTAAACTATTTCACATCCATTTTCCTCACCACAGGGTTTCATCCAACATATTAATCCCAATTTTCTTTCACTTAACCTTCAGGAGTTGTTTTAGCCCACCTGTATTTTATTTGTTCAATTACATTAGCAAGATCGAATTAGGCGGCATACTGTAGGGAATATAGCCGAAAAATGGGATCAGAACTGTCCACGGATAGATCAATTGCAATAGACGAAAAAATCAAAGAACTTAAGAAACAACTTTCTTCTAACAGGGATGAGGCCTCGTCTACAAAGGCCAGTTTGGAAGCATCAAAGACGGAGGTGGAGAAGCTCAAACAGCAAATTTCAGCTCGTGAAAAGGTCCGACAAGACATGGAAATGAAGGTAGGGAACGCAATGGAACTTGAGAAACAACTCTCTTCTACCAAGGCTGAGGCGTTATCTGCCAAAGCTACTTTTCAAGTCTCGCAAAAGGAGGTATTGAACCTCAAAGAACAATTCATAGCTTGTAAAAACGTCCAACAGGATACTGAAATGAAACTGCACGAAGCATCTGATCAACTTTCTTCAATGGAGTCTGAATTACAATCTAGTAAGATTGAGTTGGAGTTATCTAAAACAGAGTTGCAAGAGCTCCAAGAACAAGTTTCTGTTTCTATAGCGGAGATCCAAAGCATGGAAGGACAACTAGATAAGGTTAAAGATCAACTTTCTTTGAATGCTTTGGAGGAACAAATACAATCCACCAAAATCATGTTAGATCTTTCAAAGGAAAGAGTTGTGGAGTTTGAGGAACAACTTTCAACCTGCAACAAGGAAAATGCAGAGCTACAAACTATATACCAAAATGTGGAGGATCATTTCAATGCAGTGAAATCTGAATTAGAGTCCACTAAGATTGAGCTTCAATTCTCAAACAAAACGGTGAAAGAGCTCGAGTGTGAGCTTTCATCCTATATCAAGGAGAAGGAACTTATGGTTACTGAACTAAGAAAGATACAGGATGAACATTCATCCATTATGTTCGACTTGGACTTAACCAATGAAAAATTGAAACATTCGAATGAGAAGGTTAAACAACTAGAGGTGTTGCTTAAGGTACAAGATCAACTTTGTTTGGCAAATGATGAGTTAAAATCCACAAAAATGATGGTGGACTATTGTAAAAACAAGGTTGAGGAGCTGAAAGATGAAAATAATGTGAGCAAGATGGAACTTCAAAAGATGGAAGCAAAAAGGCAAAGGTTATCAGACTATCTTGGTTCCATTAATTCTGAGGTGAAGTTAATTGATCAAAATAAGTCAGATGGAGTTGAAATCGATCTTCATCTGTCCAAACCCACGCAACAAGGTGGAGATGAATCCGGCAATTCAACCAGTTTTAGAAATGATGATCAAGTCCAAGTAAACTTTGTAGATGACAATTAACTGATTGTTCATAAAATAAACTGGAAACTGGAAACTGGAAACTGGAAAGTATCCACAACAATGATCAATTAACTCTTTCTCGTTGTATAATTACTTTATTCTTCTTATTTTTATACAAAGATGGAGAACTCTATTAAGCAATGCTATTATAAGATTACTTTTCCCGTAATCCTCTTAGATAAATTCCACTCACCTTTTCTTTTCACATACTTTTGTGACAAAAACATAAACTTATACATACACAAGTAGTTGAAATATACTAATAATTGTTGCTCCTTGTAGTGGAGTAACTACTTCAGAGAACCATGAATGATAAATTATTGGTGGAGACATGAAATTTATAATACGGAGTACATACATATGGATAATGTTTGGTTAATTCTAAAAGTTCGCGATTTAGAAGGGGAAAACTAGTGTGTGGCTCAGGCGATGTCTCGATTGCTACATTGAAAAGTTAAAATTTTAGATTTTTCTTGAGCTTAATATTTGATAAAATACATATATATATATCATAAAGTAAAAAACATCCATCTAGTTCGTCAACTACACAAACACACTATGTCGTTTATCATGGGAAATAATTTTTCAATTAAACCATCTTACAATTAAACACCAAATTAGATATATGCAGCCATGCAAAGTATGTATTTCTATAGTTGATGCTTATGAGACTTATGACATCATGTTTATTCATAGTTGTCACAATTCTATAATTATTAAAGTATTATTTTTCTAAAATAGTCAATATAAAATAAAAAGTCACATAAAAATGTAGTTGTTTTAGATTTCATGTTAACATTCATTTATAAATTAATGTGAAGAAATAAACATGATGTATGAGAGTTCGAACCTCATTGTATGTATAGAGGTCTAATCCTCACTTGGTAATATATTTCCTATTTATGCATAAAAAAAATGTATTGATTTTTGGTTGTTTATGATATGCCGTTCACTTGGTGAGTGAATGATGTGGCGTAAAGGGAAGAGTATTACGTGACATATAGCCATTTTTCTCAACGCGTTTTAATATATTAGTATAGATGGAGAGAACCGGGAACATCATAAAATATTTTTATTGTTACGCGAAGTATTGTGTGTGAAAGTCGCTAACTCTTACCATCGACGATCATTATCCAAGATATGGAGTAATTATTACCGTCATTAATTTGTATTTGTATATAATTTGATTTGTGATAAAACAAAAGTTATTATTAAAGTCTGAATCTTTTTGTCATCCAATATGAGTTACGAGCTCTTTGCTAAGTGCCTCACTTAATTCTAAGCTTTACCCTAATAATAATTGCTTAATGAAGATATTAGCAATAAAAGTCCCAAAAATAGAGTATAATCTATTAATGTTTCCTTAATGCATGTAGCATCACAAGTCTACTACTAGTTGGTGCTTGCTAAAATGTTTCCAATAATTAAAATTTGGTTTATTTTAAGATCAATTGGAGTAGTCCGTATTTTAATAAATAAGCTGTATTGCATTTAAGATTTTGAGTGCAAGAAATTGGTCCAACTAGTCCAGTGGTCCGTATATGATGGCAGTGACAACATTTACATGGGGATTAATATTTTATCGGCTACGGATTGAAATATATTTCCTCTGATTTTTAATACTCGTAATGTTTGTGTATTTTATACTATTCACATATTCTATTTTGACTATTATTGGTGATATATACCTAAGATAAAACATAATCACGTAGGATCTTGTTAGATTTATCTCAATTTATATTTTTAAAATATTAAATTTTTATAATTTTTGGTTAAAGATAATTAAAAATATTAATTATTAAAATTTTGCATAGATATGCGTGAAAGCTATTAACGTTGCAATTATTAAAAATCGGAGAAAATATTTTGGACTATTTTCTTCAATCATATCCCGCCAACACCCCCACCCCCCTTTTATTTCGGTATTCGAATCTTTTCTTCCTTTTCTTTTATAATAAGATTGTTTGTTCATTATTCAGAGGAAAATCTAAATTTGGGATAGTTCTTCTTATATGGATAGAGATGGCACTAGTTTGGGCTAGAGCATTACATTCCATAAGTTCAAAAGGCCCACAAGCTATGGTGGGCAACTAGGCAACATGAAAAGTATATGTCACTCTTTGTAAAATAAAGAATATATATAAAAGTTATCACAAATTTCACGTAGGCAAAGCACGCCCTTTAATAAAAGTTTTCAGAATATGGTGGTATGTTATGAAACCTAGCCAGTCTAATCCTTATCGTGTCTATTGATAAACGAATATAAGTTTCAAAGTGTTGTAATTATTCAGGAACGGAGGGAGTACGATCCAGTTTGTTTTTGTCCTTTAAATCGGAAATTGAACTTCTTTCGGCAGTTTTTCTTAAGGATCTGTTCTATTCACCTCATTTCACTTATTTCAGGAAGCAAGCTCATATACGTTCAGAAAAAATAAAGGTTGGTCAAATACAATTTAAAACTAAAATAATTTTTGATAACTTCTAATAAGTTCAGATAAGATAAGTTCAGGAAAAAATAATTGAAAATCAATCGATTAAAATACAATCTTAATTTAATCACCCATTATTCTTTCATTTCATAAGAGGTTTTAACACTGGCGGATCTAGTGTGTAGGGAGTGACCCCACTTGGCCAAAATAATTACATAATTTTAATTAATTTTAAACTAATTTGTATTAAAAAGTACCTAATTTAGTTAATTTTTCAGTAATTTTGTATTAGTGATCCCACTTAGTACAATTTCTGGATCCGCCACTGGGTTTTAATCAGAAATTGTGTAGACAATGCTATATACTTCGTATTTGTTTCATTAGCTAGTGGAAGCGTGAAGAAGCCGAAGGAAGTAAATAGGCAAATGCTAATATTACTCATCCTTCCACTAAAACAATTGAGGACTCCGTATATGATTGGAACAAATTAATAAAGGCATGACCCACAAAACAAACAAATAAAAAGATGGACGGTGTATCAAATTGTCAACAATATTTCAATGAATAGAATGGACTACTGCTGTTACTAAAAGAAAAAATATATAGTCCGTAATAGACCTAGTTATCGGGCGGGTCGGGTCAGGGTCGAGGCGGGTCAAAAGAGGGTCGGGTATTAAAAGGGTCATTTTTAGCGGGTTGATAATGGACGGGTCAAAAGCGGGTTGCGGGTCAATAGCGGGTCATTAGTGGGCGGGTCCATAAACGAGCAATGAAAAATGAAAAACAAAAGAGCCATGTACAGGTACAAGTGAATACGAAGCTATACACGTAATTTTTTGTATCATTACTATTTTAATTTTCAAAATAATTGTAGTATAAGTTTGACCCTATAATGACCCTGTCCAATAAAGGCCCTGTCCAATAAGAGCCCTGACCAATAAAAGCCCTATTAACTTGACCCTAACCCTATATCCATTGGAATACCCTGTCCAATAACCAGGTCTAGTCCGTAATAAAGTATGTAGAATATTTCAATCCACTTGTTGTCTACCCAATCGTCCTTTCTTATTTTTTTTATTTTTCATTTTGGATTTTCCATTTTAATCTTTATATTTGAAATATTTCATTCTATATTATAAAATAAATATCGTTAATATTCTATTTATTATTTGTAAAAAAAAAAAATCTTAGCCCATGTTTATTATTTGTGAAATGACGTGCATGATACAAAACGCAAAGAATAAAAAAGAACGGAGAGAATTGTACCTAAACGGTCAGATATAGAAAGGAGGAAGACATTTAGTCAATTAGTCCTCCGTCTAAACCATCACCAAAAATTGCTCTATAAAACAAAGTAAATTATACACATGAGCTGAAAAGTACTAAAATGAGAAGAGAGAGCAAATGAGAAATATTACTATATTTTAAGGTATAAAACAAACCTTTTTTTTTGGTAAAAATAAAACTAATTTAAAAGAACACCCAAAAAATAAATACTTCGTATGAAATATCATTTTAAAGACGGGATGTTATTGATCATCAATTAATCACCCCACAATCCATCGCCCACATGCCAAACGAACAGTTTCCGACATTATACGGCTATACGTCTACGCTGAGCTCGATCACATGCTCACTTCTTCACTCTTCTGGACTATTATCAATCCATCACTACTAATTTCATTTCTATTAAGCTCATTATACAATGGTTTTTGTCAGCTAATTACCCCGTATTTATCATTTCTTAGGATAACCAATTATACGTCTACACCCTGTACGTACAATGATTGATCAACTTTTTTTTAGTTATATTGAGCTTCATATTACTCCATCATATATTTAAATATTATTTTGAACAATTTTATCATTTACTTTAATTTGTTTTTGTTAATACGGGTAATAGCTTTTTAAATACCTGCGTCGTCGTATGTGAATTTATTTGTCACAAAATTCACATCATCATCCCATTATGGCATTATACTATGTTTTTATATACGGAGTACTTTCATATCATAAAGTTAGAAAAAGGTGTTACTTTTGTTACATTTTGGAATACTTTTCTAAACTTTACCAAAAAAAAAAAAAATATCACTTTTATACTTTGTGATATTCTAGTAAAGCTTCAACCAGCAATTTTCTTCTACATAAACTTATGTTGAAAAAAAAAATCAGCAATTTTCACCACTGTATATTTAGTACTCCCTCCGTCTCTTTTTGTTTTTTACGTTTTCCTTTTTGGGTATTTCAAAATGTTCTTTACATTTTCTTTTATACTATCACATAAATGACTTAGTATTCTATAAAAATTTGTGTCAAATTATTATTTTAACCAATCAAATTCATTGGGTCATTTAATTTCTCACACTTTTCCATTAGGACATTAAATTTTTCTCATTTCCCAATATCAGAATCTTGATAAAAGTGAAAACATTATAAATAAACGTAATTTATTTCGTTTAAATAAAAAAATTGAGGAATTTCAATGCAAATTAATTATTCGTTAAAACGCGTGAAAAATACCAAACGTAAAAAACAAAAAGAGGCGGAGGGAGTAGACATCTTTGAAATCGAAATCTTTAAGAAACGTAGACAATAAACACGCATCTTGGCTTTTATTTGCATCTGGACACATGATATAACGTGTAGATGACCCTACTTTTTTTCATCACCGTGTATAAAGATATCATTTCAAAAGTCACAAACCAATCTACTTGGTCATACATAATGTAGTTGCAACACATTATGAGAGAGAAAGAGAAACATGAGAGGCTAGTGGGTTCTAGAGAGAGAAGGAAAACCCTAAAAACAATTAGCCCCTTTCCCAACCTTACCTTGCCTTATGGTGGTGGATTTGCTCTACAAATCTTTTCGTCTTCCTCCTTGTCTTCAGATCTAGCTGAAATTCCCCATATTTTTGCTAGCCTAAGTTTTATTAGGGGTAATTATGGCTTCGTTTGCTCCGTATTGGTGCCTCTGTTGTATCGAGGTGCGCCTTCCCATTTTCGATTATCATCTTGCCTCCCTCCAAAAGTCATGGATGATCCAAGGATTGAGAATGTTGCTGAGTCACCAGATCTTGGGGTTATCCACCGTAATGATGGTTTAAAGGAGTTAATTAAAGAGTTTACTTCACTAGGGGATATCTGCTGTCTTAATTCGGCCAATGGGAGAAGAGATTGGTACACAAACCAACGCTGATTCAATCGAAATTCGAAGAAAACCTTATCTTTTCTATTTATGGCGCACGGAAGTCTCTTATCAAGAATTTAATTGGGCTATTTCTTTTACTATGCTATTTCATTGGATTTTTCGCGATTTTTCAATGCATGCAATTTGTTTGTTTATGTTTTGCTATTTTCTGTGCTATGATTACGACTGTGATGCTTCAAAATCGTTTTAGTTTTCTAGATCCTTCATGTCTTATGCATGTAGTAATCAAGCAAGTTAGTTCTTGTGAGTTTCCCTTAAATCTTCTTCACTGCGCTTTCTGGTACTATAAATACTTGCCTTGTAGTCCTAGTTCTTACACTCTTATCCTGCTTAATACCCTGCTTATTAACTTCTTCCTTGCATTTCTTTCTCAGCCCACTCTTACTTGCACCTGTCTGATGATTCACTTCTTCTGTTTTCAATTAATGCCAAACAAGCCAGAAAATATAAGCCATGCCTCACTCCTTAAGAAGAACACAACTTCACTTCCCAACAAAGTTGGACTTACCAGCTTACCTGATGATTCAAGTCTTCCAGCTTCCTTAGTAGCTCCACCTCTAGCACCCTTCTCCCGGGAAGTAGCAGTACTAATCATGGTTCCAATCCCCCAACTTGGGACTTTCCACACAGTCTTGCACCACACGTTCCTAGTGCAAGTAATGCCACCATCACAATAGATGCCCCTAGGCTTGATCAAGACCAGGTGAAAATTATGGAAGCTACTTGGTTCTTTGGGAAAGTTTGGGGGGAGTTTGTTCCTCATGATGATACTGTCATTGCTAGGATGAAAAATGATTGGAATTTCATGAGAGGGGAGGTAGGCTTTAGGTTCTTGGGTAATGGGGGGTTTCTAATCAAGTTTTCTAACCCTCTTGACAAGGAGGAGGTCTGGAGCAACCGACTTGGTTTGTTCAAGACCTCAACTTTGTTTTAATTCGCTGGAGAACATATTTTAAGCCACAGTACAACTCCATTACTCATGTGGATCAATGGGTGAAAATCCCGTTCTTACTCACATAGTACGTACTGGACTTGGAACTGCCTTAACCAGATTGTTATTTGTGTGGTCACCCTATAAAGCTGGATAAGTTCACTTCTGAAAATGCTGAGAAATGTCAGTTTCCTTGAGTTTGCTTGAATTTAAACATCACTAAGATTGTCCCTAGGTCCATCTCCCTTAACTTTGAGTATGAAATTCGAGATTTTTTCCAGTCTTATGAAGGGGTTTGAGAAATATGTGAAGGAAATAATGCCTTTGGTCCAAGTATGCATATAATATTAAGTCTAATAAATGCGGTTCAGTATTAATTAACAAGTTAATAATTCAGTGAGATCAAGTGAGCTGAATGCCTAGCTAGAGGCTGCTTCAGTTCAAGTGGAATTAATTATACTAATCCACAGCTTACTCTTGACTGAACCCGTAGGGTCACACAAATAGTACGTAAACGGATCAAGTATATGATGGCATTAAATACTCCATCTATGGATATTCGGAATCGACGGATCTTGGTTTAAGTGGGAGCTGAGATCGTCGAAGGCAAGAAATGAATACTCCGGAAACGATGATATTGCCGGAAACGGAAATATGGATCGTATCGGAAATATAAATATTATCCAAGTCGTAGATGTTGCCGGAAACGGAAACATGGTACGTATCGGAAAATATTATTGGAAATGGAAATATTGCCGGAATCGGAAATATTGCCGGAAACGGAAATATTGTCAGAATCGGAAATATTATCGAAATCGGAAAATAATTCCGGAAACGGAAATATTAAATATTTGTTCGAAACGGAAATTAATTCTGGAATCGGAAATATTAAATATTGTTCGTATCGGAAATGCATTCCGGAATCGGGAATTTAATCGAAAGCGTATCGTACGAATTAGCATCGGACGAGGCTCGCTAAACGAAGGCCTAGCACGAAGCCAGGCCATCGCCCAGCAAGCCAAACGCAACAAACCACACGCCAAGCCTCGACCAGTCCCAGCTTAATGCCAAGCCCAGCCAAGGCCTGTGGCGCGCGCGGAGCAGTCGTGGGCTGCGAGCAAGAGCAGCTCGCGTGGGCCGCGAGGCTTGCGCGGGCTGTGCTCGTGCTCGTGCTCGTGTGCGGTTGTGTGCAATACAAATCCTAAGGATATTAGAATTTGTTCTATGATTAAATCATAATCCTAATAAAGATAGAATTTGTTTAATAGAGTTTTAATAAGATTCTAATTAAATAAATTAGTATCCTAATAGGATTATAATTCCTTTACATAAACTCTATAAATAGGTGCCTAGGGTCACATATTTATATCGAGATTTGAAGTATTCAAAAGGTAAGATTTTTAAGCAAAAATCAGCCAAACACTTGCAACCCATATTAGCCGAAAATCCTAGAACCTTAAGGGCGATTCTAGTTGGTCAAGCTTAAGGCGGATCCGGACGTGCTGTGGACTATCTACGGAGGAACGACACTTGGAGTCCTAAAGACTTGTTCTTGTTCGGTTCGGGCGCAGCTAGGGAGGGCACGCTACAAAGTGTATGCATCTGAATTATGCTAAATGATTATATGTAAATAATATGTTTCCTGGCTTTATGGTTTTTCCGCATGATTTATTTTTATTCATATGTATCATAACCTAACAATATGTCCTTTGTGTGGTGATCCTCTACACTTTCTGAACTCGTGCCCAAAACGTGTCCCCCTTGTCTTGAGCTTGTGGTAGCCCAACTTTATGATGCTAACTTGTCTTTGAATGTTGTTGGGGGCCTACTGAGGGTCGTACTACCTCTACTGATTGGTTTTATGTGGTTCCAAGGAGAAGGGAAAAGCCTAGAGCCACTTCTAAGAGAAACCCCCCTAAATTCCAGCAACACTCTACTTTCCATCATGCTAGACCCCTGTCCTCTCTCAATCATGACACTGGCCCTGGTCCTGTCTTACTTGTTATTCCCCTAGCCAACAACTTTTAGGGCTTACAAGACTTTCAGGTGTCTACTGGAGATACCATCACTCTGAACCCACCTAATTTCCAACCCTATGAAGATATTCTCCCAGATTTTGATCCCCAAGACTTGGTACCTCAAAACATTGATGGTATCCAAGCTGATCATGTTAATGATATGGACCTGAAAATCTATGATGGTGAAGGGTTTGATGATGATGATCCAATGTTTACAGCCTCCACTCCCCCCTTTGATGCTGAGAAAAATAAAAGAAGGAAGAGATATGATGGTGATCTCTCCCCTTTAACTTCTTCAGAATGATTTGGAGTGTTTGGCTGCACTTGTTTTTGGCATGGTGCTGGTTTTTAGACGTTTCTTTAACCAGTTTTAACTGGTACGTTATGCCTTTAAGGTTTTTTAGCTTTGTTCCAATTTGCCTGATCCTGTGTAATTGCTACTACAGTTTTTATACTTATAGTTTTTGTGACTTTGTAGTTATGTATGCAACTTGGAACATGACTAATTTAGTTCTTCTGCTTCCCAGCAGTTTTACAAGTGTAGCCTTTTCTAATATTACATTAATGAATTGCTTAAGGTGTGTTTATTTTTTGGTTGTACGTTTGTTATCCTGCCTCTTTCTTGTGAGCTTTTAAGCATGGGTATCAGTTATTGGTATCTGATGAACAACTTGTTTGCCTTGATCCGAGTTTTGGTGAACCTTAACTATCTTACTTGGCTCCCACTCAAATGGAGGTACCTAGTTTCTGAGATTCTCTTTGTTTGGTTGAAGTTAATTAATAAAGGTTAAGCTCCTATGATGTGGTAATAAGCCTGTATTGCTTGTTATCTGAGAACCTTTGTGTTCCTTACACTTATAGTTTATGCTTTTTCATCTCTAAACTGCCTCTGAATTCTTCTTTGTACTTACTCTCTTCCATTAATCACCTGATTAAATTTTAAGTACTTTGGGTAACAAGAGATTTAATATTGCTAATCAAGGATTTCCATCCATGGGTTACAGTGTTTCTGATACTAGTCAAATTGGTGAGAATTTGGACGAACAATTACTTGCTGGATTACTTTTAAAAAGGAAGATCCACGGGCTTTGTTGCCTACTTTCTATGCTGCATAAGTTCCTTTCTTTTTCATCGTTAGTTTTCGGTTTGTGTTGGACTGTATTAATTGAATTGGACTGTGGTACTGCCTTGCTTATTTCAATTTTTTGCTACATAAGAACCGGACTTGTGTTCCGCATTGGACCTTCTGAGCTAAAGGCCTGTTTTTTATCTGGTTAATGTCAAATTATGAAAATTCTAGCTTGGAATATCCAAGGAGGTAAAAAGCTCCAAGCCATAGGTGACATTACTCACTATGTCACAGTTTTTTAAACCAGATATCTTATTTGTGCTAGAGACTATGACCTCTAATGCTACGAGTAAAACTGTCGCAAAGGGTTTTCGCTTTTAAAAAACGTTAATTATAGACCCGGTCAATATATAGTGGTGGAATTTGGGTATGCTGGAACAATGATAGTATTCAAGTTTAAAACCTTACTTTCACTGACAGATGTGTCACCTTAGTATTCTTTATAAACCCACTAATGAGCACTTCTTAATCTCCGGTGCTTATTTTTACTGGCTCAAAATCACGACAAAGATTCATTTTGGGAATCAATTACCACCTTTTATGAAAATATTAGCATTCCTTGGATTCTTCTAGGTGATTTCAACGAATTACTAACCCCTAATGATAAAATAAGGGGCATCCTTTGTCTACAAACCAATGTCAGAGATTACCGAGATTCCTCACTCATACTAATGCCATGGACATTAGCTGCCTTCAACATTCCTTCTCATGGAAATCAAACTCACACCCTAGGCTATACCAACAGTTAGATAGGGCTATTGCGAGCAACGTTTTCAATGACAAATTCCCACTATATATCTACAGTGCGCTATGGCACTTTTTCAAGTTCTGATCCTGCCCCGATGTTTTTTGAAACGAACTCAGTGTTAGAACCTTCACAAAAGCTTTTCCATTTCCAGAATTCATGGACCCTTGAAGAGGGGCCAGATTTAAAATAAATAAATAAATGGAATGTTAATGTTCAGGGCACAAGATTCTTTAGGATAAAATCGATACTGTCTAATATTAAGACAGATCTAAAAGCATGGGCAAAAAGCAAATATACCTTCAAAACGGCACAACTCAAGACTAATGCGGAAAGGATAGCAGACTTAGAAGCAAAGTTAATGGTTCAACCTTTCAACACTATTTGGCAGCAACATCGAGTGCGAATGCTAAAACAGAGAGAAATAAATTTAATCTATGGCTAACACACTTGGAAAAGTGTAGCGAGGAAAACTTGGTTGTCACAAGCTAGGTGATAGGAATACAAGATTCTTTCATAAGCATATGAAACAACAAACAGCTAGGAACCATATCTACAGGCTCAAGAACAGCCTTAACCAGTGGGAGGAAGGCGAGGCGAATGTTCAGGAAATCCTTTTCGACTCTTTCAAAGACAAATTTAACTCAATTGTACAAGAAGGAAGGAATCTCAATCTTTATTTCCTCCCTAAAATAGTGTCAATGTCTGAAGCTTAGTGTAACACCCTAATAACTCCTTGCTTTTATAAAACCATTTTCCAACTTAAAATAAAGGAATTACTAAAGCATTACTGCCACCGTGATAACGGTTAAGGCTATTACCAGAATTACGCAGCGGAATTAAATGTCAACTAACTTTTAAAAACCATAATTAATGAAATATTGAGGCCTCCTACAATTTGGAACCATAATGGCCCAAAACCCAAAGTATAAATAATTCAAACATTTCAAACATAATTAAAATATTAAATAAAATAGTTTCAAAGAACGAAAGCATACAACTCTCTCAATCATCCCAAGCCACATGATTTCGATCGTACTTGATCTACCAACCTGCTATATTAATCTACTCCCCAACAATGCAAGTGCAAATGATGGATCATCATAGGGTCATTAAGGCAAAGGCCATGACCGAAACACACAAAGCACGTAGTCAGCAAAAGCTGAGTACTTACAAGAATAGAGTAAATGAAACTAAACATGCATCACCCACTAAGTACTAATCAACATGCAAAAGCCATATAATAACAAATCAAACAATCATGAGATACAAGACTCGACTCTTGACTCGACTCTTGGCTCACAATTTAATTAGAATAAGCTTCGAACGGGCCAAAAGAATAATCCACAAAGGGAAAAGGTGATGGGAGCTAACCATACACCAAATATATTAATAATAAAATCGGGCCATACCGACGGAATTCCTGCGCATAATATAAATGAAACAACGTCTTGTATCATTAGTAGGAGTACGAGCTTTCTAGCAAGACTCCCCCCCATTGTTCATACTCAAGGTATATACGTTCCAAGAGTTTTGAAGCTTGTTCCGGTTGCACTTTACGTTTATTAATATTTTAATAAAGGCGAACTCAAGACTCGACAACATGCATACATACAATTAATAAACAACAACCAAAACAATCTTATTTTAATGCTTTAAGACTTGTGATCAACCAAGCGAGACACTTGTGATATTACTACCATGTTCCTCCTCACCAAAGTGAGACTCCACATCATGCATATTAACATGAGGGTTGTGCCCTTGCACGACAAATCCTAATTCATTTCATACATAATATTCCCAACTGAACCCTACATGTGCGGTGGCTTACGTGAGCTAACCCTTCACATGTGGTAAAATAAATAGTACAACGAGGTACAAATAAATGACTCAAAGTATGCTAGACATCCCGTACAATAGCATATAAATAATTAATCCATCCCTTGCATGTGAATTGAACATACATGCATAAATATTGAACAACATGATTGATAATGAAATCCATACTCATAATAATTTCATCATGCTTGTTCAACAATTAATTCAATAAATCCAACATCACAAATCACATGCTCGTTCACCAAAATACACATGATTCCACATAATGTAATTCACATCATCAACAATCATGTAATGTCATTGACAAAAAGGTGTGGTCGCCCTAGACTTGTACGTACCTTGAATACCTAAGCGTAGGGGCCACTTTGCAATAACGAGCACTCAACTAGAAATCACCTCCTATCATCAAAATAATGAAACTTAAATTATTTCCATGTTCATTAAATTTCCAGCAACTTTATAAAAATTAAAATCTCCTTTAAACTTTAGAATTCAATCGTTTTTCAATAATAAAATCGTCTCAATTTGCAAAATCAATCCCTAGTACGAAAACATACTTTTTCCGCCTTTAAAATCAATAAAAATCGACACTTTAAAATTTATTCAAATCTGAAAATATAATTGATTATCATAATTAAAATCATCACCTAATTATGCTAATCAATTGACTCATTAGGTCTAGGTTAAAACCCTAACTTGAAAATCCCAATAACACTAGTTTAATATCATAAAAATCAATGCTTTATTAAATAAACAAATCTGAAAATTCATCCTTTAATAATTAAAACAAACCTAATGAATCACAACACACAAATCCTCAAACCACGGTATTCATAACCGGTTACCAGCATTTTAATTACTCAAAACAATAATAATTTAAAATACGGAATTTAAATAGAATAGGTAAGGAAGAAGAGAATTATACCAATCCGGCCTATAGCACGGAACAACCACGAATTAATTGTGATTGGGCAAAAAGAGATTGGAAAAAGAACACGAACAACAACACACACACACACACACACACGATTGTGTGTGTGCGCGCAACAGCGAAGGGACGAGGCACGGGGCAAGCGCTGCGACGAGGGGACGAGGGCAGCAGGGGCGCGCGCTGTGCGCGAGGAGAGAGCGAAAGAAGGCGAGAGTGTGGCTGGGCGCTGTGCGCGCGGGCACGAGCGAGAGAGCGAGGGAGGTGTGGGCGCTGCGCGCGAGGGCACGAGCGAGAGAGTGCAGCGCTGGGCGTGAGGCCGAGCAGCACGAGAGCACAGCAGCACGGGCACGGGGCTGTGTGCGTGCGTGCGGTGTGCTGAGCAAAGAGAGGAGAGGAGTGAGGTGCAAGAAATCAAAAAATGGCTTTATGAAATTTTAGGGGTTCATTTAATGATGGGGGAGTCTATTTATAGGCTCCCTAATCCCTTGATGGGCTAGGCTTAGGATATTTGAGTTGCGCTTAGGAATTAAATGAATTGGGCTAGCTTAGGATTTAAATTAAACTGTTTGGATTGGGCTCGTTTAATAAAACGAACTGGACTTTTTATTTAAAACCCGAAGCTTTAAAAATCATTTGCAACTCATTTAATTTCCCGACTCAAGAATTAAATTCGTTTCGTAATTAATTAAAATAATAAATATTCTAATTAATTAAAATACATTAAATAAAATGCGTTTAAATACTATTTAAACGATAATAAATCGTAAAATGCTTTATAAATATAATAAAATATATTTATAAATATTATAAAAATACGAGGTATTACACTTAGGTTCTAGTAGCACCTTTTTCTGACGATGAAATCAAAACAAGCCTTTTTAGTATGAACCCACTAAAAGCACCGGGGTCTGATGGCTTTGGTCCTAAATTTTACCAAATCTATTGACCCATCATTGGGGAGGAAGTGATGACAGTAGTTAGGGGCTTTTTCTTTCATGGGAAACTCCCACCTTTCCTGAATCACACTCTTATTTCCCTAATCCCAATAAATGAAAACCCGGTAAATCCAAATTATTTTAGACCAATTCGCTTATACAACACTATCTATATATAAGGACATTTCTAATCTTTTAGTTTCCCATTTATGCCCTATTTTGCAGCAAAACATTAGCCCGTTTCAAAATGCATTCACACCTGAGAGATCTATTCATGATAACCTTCTCTTGGCGCAGGAAATCCTTAATGTTTTTAAAAAATCAAAATCTAGAACAGGGTGGTGTGCTCTAAAATTAGATATGAAAATGACAGAATTGAATGGGATTTCTTATGGGCAACCCTTTCCAGAAACATGGATTAAATGGGCTTAAGCATGTGTTACCACAGTCTCCTGCTCAATTAAAGTTAACGGTACCCCCACGGATCACTTCACTCCATCAAGGGGTCCCCCCTCTCCCCCTACCTATTCATAATCTGTATGGAAGTGTTTATTTTTATGCTAAGTAGCGTAGTGCTAGATCGAACACTGGTAGTGGGTTCAAAATTGCACCAAAAACTCAGAAAATCCCTTGCCTTATGTTTGTATAAGATTGCAAGACAGTCTTCTGCTTTGTAAAGCTACTAACTTGGCATGCAATAACTTGTTAAAAATTATCACAGAATTTTGCAACCTATCAGGGCAGCTTGTGAATTTCCATAAATCAGCAATGATATTTTCTAAAATCATTAGCCCCCAGAAACGTGACACACTAGCTAACATTTTCAACATGACTAAATCCTCATCTCTAGGCAGATACCTTGGAGCGCACTTCTCAGGTTTTGTCCCCAATAAGGATGACTATGCGCGCATAATGCAGAAAAATAAAAATTGTATCAATGTTTGGCATGCTAACTTCTTCTCCAAAGCAGGAAGAACGATTATTATTCAAAGTAATCTTGAAGCCCTACCTGCTTATATTTTCTCTTCCTTCCTACTGCCCCAAAAAACTTGTGCCCAGTTAGATGGAGTTCATCACCAATTCTTTTGGAATCAGTCGAGACAAGGTAAGTCGATACCCCTTATTGCGTGGAATAAAATTTGTCAACCAAAATATCAAGGTGGCCTAGGGTTAAGACGCACTTATCCCATGAATAGAGCCTTCAGTGCAAAGCTAGGCTTTAAGATCTTGACTTACAAAAATAATTTATTGGCAAAAATAATGAGAAAAAAGTATCTACAAAATATGACACATTCTTTGCTATCAAAGATAAACCTCATGACTCCTTAATATGGAGACAAATCCTTAGCCAGAGAGAAATACTAAGGAAAGGTATTCGGTGGAAATTAGGAAATGGTACTCTTATTAATTTTTGGCTAGATAACTGGGTAGGGCAAAACTCTTTAATTAAAATGTCGGGAATCGATCAGAGTATTGTGAAGACAAATGTCATAGTTGCGACTTTTATCGATGAATCAAAAAATTCGAATCTTTCAAAGTTAGCACACTTTCTTCCTCCAACCCTGGTTCAAAAAATTAAAGGAATCCCTATTCCTCTCAATGATTGCTCTAACAACCCAATTTGGGGATGCACAAATTTTGGAGATTTCTCTGTGAAATCGACAACTTGGCTAGCTCACGACCTTCCCTTCCCGTAAGATAAATGGAAGTATAAATGGATATGGAAGCTGGATATTGCTCCCAAGCTTAAAATCTTTATGTGGAAAATTTTCCATAAGAGCATCCCAACAAAAGTGACTCTCTACGACAGGAGGATTATGTCCTCTAGTTGCTGCCCGAGGTGTAATCTTCAGAGTGAATCGATTAATCACCTATTTCTTTCCTGTGAACGTAACACTCTAGACATGTCTGAACTCATAGACTAACTAGAAATTGGTTAGATTGTACATTTCCAATGGACGCTTTTCTTGTCACCTTGGATTACCTTAGACGTTACCGCACTGTTCTCCATAAATTCATTTTCCTCTGTTGGAAAATTTGGAAAGAGAGAAATGACTGTGTCTTCTCCAACACCACAACTTCAGCTTGTACGTTGCTGCTACTTCAAAGCTTCCAATGCATATAAAGAATGGGAGTTCAGACTCCTAGTGGACTCACATCAACTTAGAGGTAAACCACTTTCCACTAACTTACATTCCATCACCCCTTCAACCATCTCCCCACCCATCATGGTAAGATGGTTTCTACCCCTCACGGGCGCATTCAACCTCAATTTCGATGGCTCGTGTAAATCCTCTTCAGCAGCGGCAGGTATCATCATCAAAGACAACAATGGCAAAATTGTTTCAGCAGTTTCCTTTAACCTAAGAAACACTCAAGTTTATATGGCAGAAGTTATATATGACGCTACATAAAGGTATCCAAGAAGCACTCCGGCCCAACATCAAAGATCTACACATCGAATGTGACAATCTTCTAGTTATTAATACAGTCAAGGAGATCTGGAAAACCCTTTGGAAGCTCCAAAATATTGTTCATGACATCAAGATTCTTCTTCAACTGTTTGAAAGTGTCCACATCCAATATGTTTTAAGAGAAGCAAATAGAGCAGCAGATTTGGTAGCAAATATTGGTCATCTCATTGTAAATCCTATGTATATCAATCCTAGTAACAACCCACAATTACAGCCCATTGGAAACAGTGATTACTTACGTTTTACCCTCGTGCGGAGGGGCTTCTAAGTTTTTCTCCTTATAGTATATTGTAAACGTATGTAAAAATATTTTTAATGTTTGTATAAATACTTTAATTATTACTCATATTTTAGTACTTTGTTTGACTTTTCAACATATTATGCGAAAATACCGATTTGTCCAATGTTGACAATGGTGTATTACTCCTAGTAGTAATACCCGTTTTCCAACCTCATTAGTCATTAGTCATTAGTAATAGTCACTCCAGCCTAGAGCTGTCAAAACAGGTCATCGGGTCGGGTTTGGGTCGGGTCATCTCGGGTCTCGGGTCATGATCAGGTCGGGTCATGTCGGGTCAATATTCCATTCGAGTTTAGTTCGGGTTCGGTCGGGTCGATTTCAGGTCGGGTCATATCGGATTTTTTCCTATCCCGAGTTCAGGTCGGGTTCGGGTCGGGTCACATTTCGGTCAGGTTTGATTTCGGGTTCGGGTCTTATCGGGTCGGGTTTAAGTCGGTTTGTAGCAGATAATTTCGGGTTCGGGTCTTATCGAGTCGGGTTTAAGTCGGTTTGCAACACAGTTATTTTCGGGTTCGGGTCTTAGTTTGGATCGGATAATAATCAGATCAAATAGAATTCAGGTCGGGTCACTCTCAGGGACAGGTCAAACTCGGGTCTGATAATTAACCTATACATTTTAATTATTTTATATTCTAAAAATTTTTGTTTAACTTATTTTAGAGTTAAAATTTTCAATATCTAGCAATAAATAATTAAAATAGATTTATCAATGAAGTTAATATTTGGTCGTGTCATTGATAACTCGGGTAAATCCGGTAGCGGGTTGTCACAGGTCGGGTCAATAGCAAGTTTCATCGAGTTACAATCGGTTTCGGGTTGACATCGGGTCGGATATCGAATCGGGTTTGGGTCATTGTTCGGTCGGGTCAGTTCGGTTATCGGTCATTTTCGGGTCGGGTGTCGGGTCCGGGTTCGGGTGTTACAACATCGGGTTAAAATCGGTTACCGGTTTTTTCGGGTCGGGTACAGGTCGGGTTTCGGGTTTCCTGTTTCACCGTAATTTCGGGTCATGGTCGATTACGGGTTCGGTCGGTTCAGGTCGGGTTTTCAGGTCGGGTCAGTTTTTGACAGCTCTACTCCAGCCCCTCACATATCCCGACAAACCAATATGAACGAGTTTCAGCTTTCACCTAACGCGTAGAAACTAACATTCCTATAATCCTATCCCACAACGCCACACCTCACTGCACAAACTTCACCCACCCTCACTCGGCCAAATACACACACACACTCTCTCTCTCTCTCTCTCTTTTCTATATATCTTGGTCCTCCATACTTATCACAAAAGCCTTCTCTTCCTCTTTCTCTGAATCAAAAAATGACATCAAAAGACTGTGGCCACGACGACGACGATCGTAAAGATGCAGCCCGACGTGTAGTAGGTGGCATCTTAACCTTCATAGTCCTAGTCCTATTGGTGGTATTCATAATATGGCTTGTCCTTCGTCCAACAAAGCCCCGTTTTATACTCCAAGATGCAACCATCTACGCCTTCAATATAACAGCACCAAACCTTCTAACAGCCACCTTTCAAGTAACCCTTTCCTCCCGCAACCCAAACGAGCGCATCGGTGTCTACTACGAGCGCCTAGACGTGCACGCTTCATATCGGAATCAGCAGATCACACTTCCAACAAGGTTGCCATACACTTACCAAGGTCATAAAGATATAACCATATGGTCTCCTTTTCTATATGGTAACACAGTTCCAATTGCCCCTTACTTAGGGATGTCTCTACAACAAGATCAGAATGCTGGCTTGGTCAAGATGGATATTAAAATAAATGGTAGAGTTAAATGGAAAGTTGGTACTTGGGTTTCTGGCAAATATCATTTGAATGCAAATTGCCCTGCTTACATTTCATTTGCTAATAAAGGTAATACTAATATTAATAATAATAATCCCTTTAATCTTGGATCTGCTGCTCTTAAGTTTCAGCTTCCTAGTAGCTGTCAACTTGATGTTGCTGTTTAAATATTACGGACTACCTCATCACTCATCCATCATCCAACTCGATCGCCATTCCTGTTCGATCTCTACTTTCCACTTTTTTTTTTTTTTTTTTTTTTTTAATTTTTAAATCTGGTATTATTGTTTAGCTATTAATTAGCTCCTTGTAACTTTTACTCTCATACGATTATCTTTCTTTTTGGTTGGAGGTAAATTGTTGGTAAAGTGAATAAGCACAGTTTTCATAATTTGTAAATTCTATTGATGCGATCCAATGATTATTATTAATTGTTATATTTGATCTCCACACCTACTACTAGTATGATGTGATTCAATAAAAGTTATTAGGTATACCCGAGTGTATCTATGTACTCAAAGTTATTTTTACTATGCACGATGCACCCGAATTCATCTTGTACTTAAGTGGAGTAAAAGAGAAAGGAAAGACGTTGAGGATTATTATTACTTTTCATTTCGAATGGATTGGGTTGGCAACTTGTCATTTGGGTTGCATGTGAGCCGTTCATTCGTTTCTATTGTCAATTTGTGTATTCATTTCTCTTTTGGCTTTATAGGATGGCTACACTTTCTTTTTTTTCTCCTTTTGAAAAGCCAATAAAGATACAAATAAAAAAAATGGGTAAAAACTTAAGATATACTCCCTCTGTCTCTTAATACTCGTACCGATTAGCGGAGTTTAAGACACTTAAATTTGACTTATTAATTTAATGGGTGTTAGTTGATAGTGGGGTATTTTTTTAATATAGTTAGTGGGAAATGTGTAATGGGTGGAGAGTGGTGAGTGGGGGATGTGAATTTTTAAATATTTTTTTGTAGGGAGTAGGGGTGTAGGTGGGTTAGTAGGTAAGTGTGAGAAAATAATATAATATTGGTAAAAAAATTCATTTATAGAAGCGGTGCAAGTATTAAATGACGACCCGAAAAGGAAAGCGGTGTGAGTATTAAGGGACGGAGGGAGTAGTTTACTACATGTAGCAATACTGGAATGGACGGATGTTGTATTGTTAAGAAAAAAAATACTTTGCTCGTATTAGTAAATCTTGACCGAGGCGATCGATATAATAGAATATAGAGAGGTAGCAAACGAGTCATTTAGTGCAATTCGCATAAGGCAGTTTTCTAGTATTTGCATGATTTGCATCTATATATTGTACGTTAATCAATCAGCTTATTATGATACGTGGTACCTACATGAATATATATAGATCAATGAATATATGTTCGAATCAAGTTATGCAATATGAATTACAGTTGTTGCAATTCCTTGTCTAGACATGAGATTTGCATGTTTACGATGTACACATAATTTTGTATGTATTTAAGAAAAGTGAGTTATTTTCAGTTAATTTTGGTTCATTGAATCATCTTATTGTGTGTAGAAAAAGATGTATATTTTCCGCAAAAAGGTGTGGCAATCCACATCCTCCTTTTTCACTATATACAATTATTGAAAGAATAATCCTGTTATTAGTGGTGGAGTACAATTTAATGATATAAAATATCTGTTTGGACATACATATAATCATTTATATACCCTTGTTTTGTGCTTGTTATCTTATTATCTTATTATCTTATATTTAAGTGTACTAAAGTTTTAGAGTTTATGACCACCCATCAGAATTCTAAATAAAGTCCAAAAAGTAATAATAATAATACTCATATAAAACTAATGAAAATGGGTGAGTGGTGAGCCCAACATAACCTTAAGTCCTTAACTTAGCGTATAGTGTCGGCAAGATGATATTAGGAGAGAGAGTGAGAGAAAGAGAGGTGAGTCGAGTCGAGTCGTAGTTAATTGAATTAGTTGTGTGTGGAACTCTGAACTCTGAACTCTGGAATGAGTAATAATAACAATAAGCCAAGCAGGTGAAGCTTCCTTGGAGTACCAAATACTCCCAAATCCCAATTATTACTCATTTACTCTCATTTGTGCATGCAATCATGCATGTGCTTCCCAATTCTATATACGAACTACTTATTTATTCTATTTAATATAATAAATTAAAAGCTTAATTAAACAGTGATTGAATAAACAAGAGCTTAAGAATGACTGAGCTACTCTACAGAGATCGTAACTAAAATGCTAATTAACGAGGCACAGCAAGTCCCTGAAATGAAATGATGATGAAAACGTGGGGTAAATGGATCCGTTTCCATGGGATCGTGTTCCTCTATGTCTTAACATTTTGACATTTGTAAACCAACCTAGTTACAAAAGGTGGATACCAGTTTCATCATCATGACCATTGACATTCATACCATATGTTTAGAATGCTCTTGTTTTTACTCCCTCTGCCCCTTAATACTCGACTTGTTTTGATCGGACATGCTTGCCAATGCACAATTTTGACCACCAATTTCTTTAACTATATATTAAAAAAACGGTTTTTTCATGAAATACCCCCGAGGTTTGCAAAAACGCACCAAATACCCTCGCGTCTTTTGAATCACATAATATACCCCTATTTTTTCCCAAGTTTGCACCAAATACCCCTAAACCGACCTTCCGTTAGTCCTCCGTTAATTCGTGTTTATAATTCACAGAATACCCCTATTTATAAACTTATTGTACAATATACACCTATTTTGAAACTAAGTTGCACCAAATACTCAAACTGCTTTTAAACTGCAGAATTTGATTTCCACAAATCGTTCACCTAATTAATCAAATTAATCAACCTAAAAGTTAAACCTAAAACAAAAATAGAAGTAATAATCAAAGAAAATTGAAATGCTCAAACAACAAATCCAATAAGAAATTGATTGAATTGAATTTTACTGTTGGTATACATATCGGTCAGTGCATTAGTCAATGCGGCACTACATCTAAATCCAGCAGCCACCATTGAGGAACGAACTCTCTTCCCAAGTGCAAGCAAAATAGACTCGTGAATTTACTTCATTATCTTATACGGGAAAAGTAATCTGATGGATCAGAAACAATTTGAGGGGATTGGTTAATCGCAATTTGTTCCTCAAATTCAAATTTCACAGTGGGGGATGCTTTTTCAGGCCTGATCGGAGATGGTTGGCTGCGGTTATTCAAATTTCATTCCATCATTTTCCAAATTCCTCCGCCCAAACGGTGGAAAACGGTACCAATTGGCATTTTAAACCAAGTAAAATCACAATCTTAGCTATTAAACAAATTAATAACACCAATCACTAGACTTGCAAATTCGAAACAAAGGGAATTACTGAGATAATTAGGAGGCTAAAACAAACAACAGTAGTAGAAGTGTTGAGCAGGTGCCACCTTCCGTGCTTCATTCATTGCTGGTGGTGGCACAAAAGTCATATAATCATCTCCCACTTTTTGCACTTTTTTGCTTGTATTGATTCAAGTGAAATAGACAATTTTTACATAAATTAAGATAAACCCAGATGAGGAATTTAACAGAAGAACAAAACCCAGAAAGGAATTCTTGAAATTTAGAAGCACGCAAAACCCAAATTGAAAATATTGTAAATCGCCGGCGCCGACAATTAAGTCGATTTCTTGGACTCAGCTGCCGCCTCTGAATCGCCGTCGTTGTTAATGCCAGGGAGGCGCTTAATTGACATTTCTTCGAGCAAAACTCAGTGTTCAAAGACAGCACTGAGGCCCATGGCACCAAAAACTCAGTTTTTTGAGGGACTTACAGTTCTGAGCGAAGGAGGCGATTCCTAGGTCGGTGAGTTCACGGAATCCCCGGAGTTTGAGGCGCATGAGGTTACGGCACCGGAGGGAAATGAGAACGAGGGCGTTGTCGCCTATGCTAACAGATCGACGGTCGCACCGAAGGGCGAGCTTGGTGACCGGGTCGAATTGGGAGAAGAGGGAAGTGCGTAACACCGGATCACTGTAGCCGACCAGAGATCGGCCTCCACCGGCGACCAGAGAGCGGAGATCGGACGCCGCCGGCGATCAAAGAGCAAGAGGAAGAACATCTGAGAGGAGAGAGAAAAAGAAAGAATTTGAGATTTTTTTTTTTTGAAATTTATTTCGAAAACATGTATTAAGGGCAATATAGTAAAACGCCACTAACGGCAGACTAACGTCCGTTAACTGAAGGTGCATCTCATGAACAGTACGGAAAAATAGGGGTATATTATGTGATTCAAAAGACGCGAGGGTATTTGGTGCGTTTTTGCAAACCTCGGGGGCATTTCATGAAAAAACCGTTAAAAAAAACTTATAAAAATATTAATATTTTGAAAATATACATTAAGATGAAGCCATCAATATATTATACACTAAAATTTATTTTCATATACTAGAAATAAAATAGGGTCAAAGTGAATTATGTGAATAGTGAAAAAAGTCAAAACAGGTCAAGTATTAAGAGACGGAGGGAGTATTATTTTTTTGCAAATAGTTATACTGTCATTAACATATTTATCACACAATGCATTATTTTTAATATGATGTGACGAAAGCACATTTTGTTAAGAGTTACGTATGACATTGTGATATCAAACTTCACGAATGATTTCGGTGTTAGTCTAAGTTAGGTGTTGTGTAACTTCATTCCACATGGGTGACACACATTGATGATTTACAAATCACAGATTTTGAGTAGTAGTGAAGCCAACGTATCTAAATTCCAAATTGGTATAAAGTATGCAATGGGATCACTTTTGTTATGTTCCAATTGAAGAGTGAAAGTTGAAATAATCCATCTAGGGCCCAACCACCCGGTCGGGTCTCAAAGAAGAAAAATACCAAAATGAAAGATTCTAAATGCTAATGGGAGTCGCTCCAATTAAGAACTTGATTGTATATTTGTTTGGACTATGGAGCACTCCCTATGTGTTAAAGCCAAAGGCCTTCAAAGTCCAAAATGTACATCTTACATTCTTACATGCGATTGCGGGCAGTGTAGTCATCGAAATGAATTATTGGAGTTAGGTAGGAGTAGGGTGGTCTCTTTTTCAGCCTCATCGATGTAAATAAAGGCCCTTTCAATTTCCACTATCAACTTGGCATGTTTCAAGCCAAATCAATGATAGCTCGGACCAACCGTGTAAGTTTAGGTCATCTAATTTATTTATTTCTATTCTATAAGGGAAGAGTCGAGAGCATTTCAGTAATAACATTTTTGGTGTTCCTTTATCAAAAAGATTAAACTACCCTCTATAAAATATGATTCCTTCATACTTCTTCCTTCATCTCACGACAGAAGCCAGCACTCAAGCAGCATCTTAGTACTCCATATTTATGAATGAAACAAACCCAAATTTAGCATCTTAGTACTCCATATTTATGAATGAAACAAACCCAAATTTAACCACTTACTTCAATGTACACCAATTTTTTTTAACGCACAACAGAAGAGATTATATTAAAAGCACCATAATGTACCAAACTGTACACAAAAGACCAAAATACGGGCTATGGCACCAAAAACTTGCAGCACGGAAGAGAAAAAGATTGATAAACTCCCTACCCTAATAACTACCCAAAAAGTTACCCCCCGACTAAACTGAACCTAACAAAAGATGTCAACCAAAGTGGGAGGAACACCCAAACGACCCAACTACTCCTTAGCACTTGAATCCTGCTTCTGCTGTGCTGCTGTCTTTTGCTTGACATTCACCATTTGCGTAGTCACCTTCGTTGGAATAGTACCAAACAAGATCTCAGTTGTAACCGTTGTAGTTGCTATGTCTTCCGTTGGTGGTGGAACTTCCATTTGGACATACCATATTCTTATGGAGCTTTGATTGTAATAATGACATATAAAAAATCTTGATAATCATTCTTGGCTCATGCAAACATCACCCTGGCCCAGTCTAGATGTTCTATATGTCTTGCCAAGCTGATTTTATGTCATTTTGTGATTCGCATTGAAGCATTCATGTATTTTACTTTTGAGTAAATATAGCCATATTTTTTCAAGTTCTTGTGAAATAGAAAAGTTATAAAATTCATATTTGTTCCATGAACGTAATTGTCTAGAACCTTCTAACAATAGTCCATTTCCATGTCATGTTCAACAAGTAAGACCCATGTGTCTTAAATTGATCAACTTCCAAAAATTCATGCCATGAAATTTTAGGATGTTGTCTTGTTGATATGGTTGTATGACATTGTCAATGATATGTGGAACACAAATCAAAATATTTGATTTGAACCTTCTGAAGTTTGAATGTTAAGAGATTTGCTTGTTTGTTAATCAATTATATGACTCAACCCATAAAATGACCATTTCAATCAAATAAAGATTCAACTTTGTTTTTGTTTACTTTGAATGTGAGTCTTTCTATGTCCAAACAGAAAATTGTTTATGATGATTAATGGAACATAATTTCACTAAGTTCCAGCCTTTTCAAGGACTTTAAAACAAGCAAGATGACCCTACAGCTAATGTAGCATAACTTTTCTTCATTTTTCACTTGTAGGTAATTAACCAGACTTAGCTTCCAAAATTTGAGTTCTTAACAAAAGTTAGAACCTCAAGCAATAATTAAATACCATAGGAGATTATTTTCTAAGTCGTTTCTCTTTAATAAAAACTTTTAGGTAGAAATGGAATTTTGAATTCTTTTATTTTTGTTCCCGTTTCCTATCCCTTCCAGCACCTTTTCTTATAGTCAAAAAGCTTTTACTCTTTCCTTGATCTTCTAACCTTGTTATGCCTACAAAGTCCCTTTCCTTTTATTCATTTTTGAATGATTACATCCAATGAGTCTAATTCATTATTGAATCAAAAGGAAATTTGTTGTTAACCATTGGTAATATATGAGCCTTTTACTCAATACTTCATTATTCCAAAACTACCTAGTATTTTGTATATATGAGGTCCAATTGGTCTATCATTCAATTTTTAATTGAAAGCAACCTATAAAGATCACTATAATAAAATGTAGTATCCAAATACGCTCTTATTCTCCTTTCTTTTGAGAATTGCTCTCAAAAACGTGTTATCAATATATCGAGGAAATATTGCAGTTCTATTATCCGAAACGCAAAGAAATTGATGATGAATAATTATATGCACTATGATTCATATTCTACAAAATGAAATAGCAAAGAATAAACATTTATCTACTTTAATAACTTGAAATAAAAGCATACATGCAATCATTTAAGCTATTAAAATATTTCATTCATGCAATAAATGCATAGTCCAAATGAATAAAACGAATCAAAGACCCTAAAAGTCTCTAAGTCTTAAGTATGCTTTGGCTTGTCTTAATCCTTTGAAGATTTTAGGTAAGCAAAAACCATTTGCTAGTAATTCCAAACTACTTTTGGTTAACAAGTTAATGCTATAACTTATTCCTTTGCCACAATATGCACCAATATTGCTTGAGTTATAACCACAATCAATGTGCTCCTTTGGGACGCCTTACCATCTAGGAATACTAAAATATCACCTCGCTTTGGCGGAAACCTACTATCTTAGGTTCAAAGGTTTTTGTGAGTGCTTGATTTGGAAGGCAATTTTAAACTCAATATTTTTTGGACCTAGTTATTTCTATGTTGGTTTGATTATTTAGTGAACTAAATCCTTAATCAAAACATAAAACAACATACTCATGCATAATATACATACACCAATATTTAAAAGCATAAATTAATTTGGTGAACTAATATAGCATCGTTGACTTGGCCTTGAAGCATCCGATCTTCAAATTCCACCTTGTTAGCTTGGCACCGTCTTGAAAACCATTCAAAATGCTAACTTATAATTTTCAAAATCCTACCTAGAAGTACTTGAATTAATAATCTAATTATTACAAAAAAAACTATATGGTACGCATACCATATTTTAAAATTACAATCAAAGATAAAACAGTTCACATACCGTATTTAACTGTCCTAGTTGGGCCAAACTAGTCACCTGCAAACCTGCAATTCATAGTAATATAATATGCATTCACCCATTTGTATTCTAAAATGAATGGCCCAAGTAAGCTTACACATAATTACATGATTAATTAAAATGACATTCATGTACACGCGCTCTAAAATATTAATCAAGTCCAAATTATTAATCCTTAATTATATTCTAATCAAATATTTATTTAGTTAAAGTGATTATCCAACAAAAATTAATTATGATAATTAATTTCAATCATTTCATTAAAAGGCCCCCACTTAAACCAATACCGTTTAAACTTTTAATTTTAAATATTTAAACTCACAGCCCAGCCCAAGTTAATATATATATATATATATATATATATATATATATATATATATATATATATATATATATATATATATGGTTCTGGTGAGAACCTCTCTTAAGATGAGAACTTCTCTTATAATGAGAACCTTTAACAACCGTTTGATTTAGATGGAATGGACGGAAGAGATTTAATCTCATAAAATCTCATAAAATCTCAAATGCCAGCCCTTTCTCTCTCTACTCCCCCGACATTATTTCTCTCTTCCAACTCGTTGCTCTTCGATTTTCTTCGAATTCCAACAAATTATTACTAATTAGGTGTAAATTATCAATGTACATCGGTAATTTAATGGTTGATATCAATTTGCAGCTTCAAGTTTTGGAGGCCTTCAAGGTTTTGCTGCAAATTTCGAAGGTAATTTGAAGAATTTGCTTATAATTTTTGCGGCACACCATTATTCACTCAAATCAAATTTCGAAGGTAGTTTGAAGAATTTGCTTATAATTTCTCGCAAATTTAGGTATAATATATCAACCAATAGCTACAATTACACTTGAATTCTTCGCAAAATCAAAATTTCTAACGTTTTACATTGATTTCCAGCTTCTATTTAGGGGTTCGCCAACGTTTTGGGGAAAAATCAAAGGCTAATTGTTTAATTTGGGGAAATTACTTCAAATTTTACTGCCACACTGTAAAATCGAGAAAAAAATCAGGTACTCTGCTATTTTCCAACAAGTTAAATTAGGTTTTCTAATCTTATTCGTTTGTTGATGTTGTGTTTACTTTTGCTGATTTTGTGTTTACTTTTTGTGGATGTTGTATTTACTTTTGATGATAATGTGTTTACTTTTACTCGATACTGTGTTTACTTATGCTGGTAGTGTCTTTAATTTTTGTCGTTGTTGTGTTTACTTTTGGAGTGGATTTAGAGTTGTTGGCAACTTCTTATTGATTCAGCCATGAAGTCAGGCCTGATCATGTGTCATTGCAGTAAAGTTGTGATGTTTTTGGTGGTTTTTGGGTGGCTGTGAGCTGGGGTGGGTGTTGGCTTGTATGTTAAGTGTTAGGCCTGTTGTATGTTTGGATTGTGTGTGGTTGGGTGTTAATGTGGCTGCCTACAATGCTGTGAATGTTTTATATGGCTGTTGTCAGCAGTGCTATCTGTGCATTGTTGCTGCAAGGGGACGTGCTGATGGTTTGGTTTGGAATGCTCGATTTTGTTCAAAACGTGTCAATCCCAGTTGACTGATGAGGTTATCTTGCCTGCAGTTTGTTTAAGATAGGGATTGCAGCTCTTTTGGTTATTTAATAAGTAGATCGTAGCTTGGTAAAATTAAATTAAATAGGCTCAAAAGTAAATTCATTGATGAAGAAGATGAATGTGAATTCTTATGAGCCTTTTCCATAAATGTCATCATATTTTGCATCTTTGGGCTTAATTAAGATGGCGTGTTAGACCCAATTAAACCAAAAAGATAGAGTAACTAAATTGTGTAAGAGTAAACTGAAACTCTTTCAAAGTAAACTGAAACTCTCTAAAAGTAAACTGAATCTCTCTAAAAGTGAACTGAATAATAATGGAATTTTGATTGTTATATTTTCCTTAAGTTTCATTGCAAAATTATTTTTTAACTTCAATATGATGCTCGAATTAGGTTTTCACCGCTCTCTCTAATTCCTAAAGTTTGATGTGCGATTTCAGCTTAAACTTGCAAGTTCGTCTCTAATTGCTGTCAATTCGACCATAATTTCGTGAATTCACTCCAAAGTTTCTCAAAGATAGAGGTAAAGATGCTAATTTCGTTCAATTGGTTTTGTTTTTTGAGGAAAGTTCAATAAGATTTCTAGGTTTTAAATTTCTGTAAATTTTTTCCTTGAACTTCGCATATCGCTGAATACGATATATATTTCTCATACAATGATCTGATTAACTTTCTGATCGATTTAAGCTTGACAGAAGTGCAACAATTTAGCTCGATTAAAATGTGTTTAAGTAAGCGGAAATTGTGCAGAAGTAAACTTATTATCGCTAAAAGTAAACCGAATCTCTATAAAAGTAAACTAAACGTCTCTAAAAGTAAATTAAATCTCTATATATAGAAGTAAACTAAACCTCTCTAAATGTAAAACTTAAATCTCTAGAAATATATTCTCTGGTGGTATCAAGTAAATTTGATATACTAACTCAAAAGTAAATAATGTAAACTCCAAAGTAAAGAAAAATGGCAGTGGCCTGGTGTCTGCTTACTTGTTGGTTGCCGGTTTCTTTATTATGCAGAAATTGTAGGATGCTTTTGACATTAATTAGTTAACTCAAGTTGATTGTGTTTGCTGGTTAGTTTTGGTGGTTATGCACTATTGCAAATTTGCAATGTTGTTTGTTGTTTTCTAGTTATCTGTGCGGTGAGTTATGGTTGCAGTTAGTTTACATAAGCTAGGCTAGTTCACAAGGTTGTGCTGCTGCTTGCGTTGACGGTGATGATCAGGTGCATGCAGTTGTTGGTCAGGTTAACATGGTTACGGGTGCTATTTTGAGGTTGATGCGGTGTTATTTCTTGTGTTCCGATGTTCCCGCTGTGCAGTGGGTGTTGGTGGATGAAATTGGGGTATTGTTGTGTAGGGTTGTGGTCAGGCTAGTTGTTGGCCAGCACGGTTGGGATGCTACTTAGCTGTTTTTATTTTAATTTGTCTTTTAAAGTGGTACTCCAGTTCTAATAGGTTGATAGTAAATGAGTTTTCTGGTTTGCCGGGGTGTTGGTTGTCAGATTTGGGGACAAAGTAAGTCTTCACTGAGGGTGGATCCTGACATTAGGCTCTTGGATTGTTGTGTAGGGCTGGTGGTTCGGTTTTGTAAGTCAACTTTGGTAGCCTGGACAAAGTTTACTTCTTGTTTGTTGTTTTGTTTTCCAAAAGTAAACTAATTTAATCTAAAAGTTAATTAAATCACTTTAAAAGTAAACTTAATAATAATAATAATAATGAAGCGCCAATATTTTTCTTCCTTTAAACCTATTAGCTCAAATGGTAGAGCACTACGCAAATGCATAGGGGATGTAGGTTCGATTCCTACATAGGTTGTCTCTAAAGTAAATTAGAAAAAAAAACTCGAAAGTTATTACAAAAAATTAAAAGTAAATCAAAGTACCTCAAAAGTAAATCATAATAACTTACAAGTAAATGTCCAACACTAATACAACAGAGGTAAGGATTATTAAATCTGAATAAAGTAAACTAATATCTCATGGTTGATTGGTTGTGACAGCAGTCCTTGTGAGTTGTGATTGTGTTGTAGCAAAGAGATTAAGAAACTTTGTGAATTTTGTTACATTATTTATCAGAAATACAAGGAAAGTAAATAAAAAACACTCAAAAGTAAACTAATAATATTCAAAAGTAAATCAGAAAACATCGAAGTGTATGAACAATTAAATGGTCCGAAGCGATAAATTAGCATATAAACTCTAAGTCAAAGTAAATGTTTTCACACTAAAAGTGAATAAAAGGATACAAAAAGTAAAGATAACCTACGTGGGATTCGAACCCACATCTTTTGCGCTTTTGCAAAATGCTCTTCCAATTGAGCTAGTAGGTTATTATCTAAAGATAGATTCGGGGTAATTAGAAAGCATTCACATATTTTTCGTTTTGTGCAATTTTACAGTAGATAAAGAACCGGTAAAAGTAAATAGAATCGATTAAAAAGTAGAACATCACCAACTCCATCTCTAACAACCATCCTCAACCCTATCTCTAAAAACCAAGAGAAGAACCAAAGCTCGGCAAGAAAACAACAAAACTAACAGAAGTCAACTGTGGCCAACATGCCAGAGAGTCAAAGGAACTTCAAAAACAAAACAAGTACCTCCGAAGCTAGAATCACATGTACTGAAACAACTATAACATTCTGAATATCTAAACTACATACCTTAGTTTTTAGAAACAATAGGCTCAAAGAAAATTACCAGGCACTTGGACAAGTTCAGAGGATGTAGTTACTATTATAGTTGAGATAATTTACAGTTAGTACCATACTTTAGCCTATGATCTCATTAATCATAGACCTAGCTAAGGAGAACAAGACTGCCAATATTAATCAACCCATTTTTTCTTACTATAATAATTGAAGAATTCAATCATTTTTGTATATTTCTGCTGGTTATGTGATTTTTCAGGTGTTTGTATATACTGCTTTTTAAGTGGAAACTGTGGCACTAATCTCAAGTCCAAACATATTGGGAGATAATAATCTATGATTTAAGGGCAAGTTAATTAATGTAGCATACACTTTTAAGAAGTACATGTACAAGGGAAAGTTCCCCGCTACCAAATTCATGTGTTTGGCATACCTTGCTAAAGTTTTATTGTTGTTAGGTTGCTCCTTACAAGATACTGCGCAGTGAAAAGGATGATGGATCGGTTGCAACTCATATTTTCCAAGAGGATGTTTCTGAATACAGTAGATGAGATGGCTGACTATGAGAAGCCGTCTGTGAACCATCAGGATTTTTTTATCACTTCAGCAATCCCGCAGCACCAAATAGACCCACCAAATAGACCCAACTAAGGAGAACAAGACTGTCACCTAAACCATAACAAGCTCAAGAAAACATCAGTCAAGAAAAGCTATAAAGCTCTCATTTTTATATCAAAATGTTTCACATTTTCCATAGTTTCCATGCCATACAACAACCAAAAGCACTATGTTCAAGGGAGAATCATGGATCAAATTAAAAGCAAACTAATCATCCCAATCTAAACACACAAAGGAGGAGGAATTGAGAAAAAAATAAGGCAACTCAGCCCATCTCAGCCTCGCTACAACGAACACAAGTAAATCAATTACAAAATATCCTCCCAATAGAATTTCAAATGAACCCAATCCCTTTCTTTAGTAACTAACTGAAAATACTAGGAACTGTGGCCCATACATATATTCCCTTCTCCATATAATCTACAATTTCAGACCTTCCCCGGCCAAATTAAGATTCAACAGAGAGAGATCAACTTTAAAGTACTTTAGGTAAGCCAAAATGAGCTCCTCCTTACAGGAATACATCAAGAAACCAAGATCAATCCATAGTGCTGGTGAAGCATCTATGTTGGACTCAAATTTTTGGCCGTTGTAAAAGATCAGTCCAAAATTAATACAATTCGAAAATTTTAAAATACAAGCTAATAAACAAATTGTTTAGTAAAGTTATCACAATAATACAAACAAATACAGATTAAACAATGAATAGGATCAAAGAATAACTCAGAACAAAACAACAAGATCAATAATAAAAATGAAAAGTTCAGTTTTAAGCCCTTAGTTTTAACAGTTAAAAGTGCAAAAACTGAAATGAAACCTTAATTAACTCGAGAAAACTAAACCCTAACTTTAACAATGAAATCGCAAAATACTGCGACAAAAGCCCTAATTTGAAAAACAATAATCCCTAATTTGATCAAAAATCAAAAGTACAAACACTGAAACAAATCGAACAATTCAATACATACTTGACGAATTGAAAAACGTGAAATCGCAAACAAGTAAGAAACTTGCAGGAATCGAGGATGTCATTCAATCGTAGAGACTAGAGAGGGTTTAAAGAAGGAGAGAGAAAACGGGGAAGAAGAGAGAGAAAACGGGAAGGAAGAAGAGAGAGAAAGAAAATCTGGAAAAAGGAATAGAAAGGGAGGTCATTCATCCAAAGTAAAATGACCATATTGATTTGGTCGGCGGGATGTAGGTCGTTGATTGAATTGATCTAAGAGCTGAGATTAGTTCTCAGTTCTCATCTTAAGAGGTGATTCGGATCCTGATTCTATATATATATATATATATATATATATATATATATATATATATATATATATATATATATATATATATATATATATATATATATATATATATATATATATATAGATTTTCACTCAAATGAGAAGGAGACTTAAAATGAGACAAATGAGAAGGAATTAGAGACGTTCAGCATTAACAGATCCGATGGCTTGAGTCATCCCAATTTAAAAATGCTAAAAAAAAAACCCACAAAACAAGTCTGTAATTCTTTCTCGTCCAAATTCTAAAACTCACTAATCCATTCTCTCTCCTCAAGGATTCATCCACGGCATCAACCCTCTCAAGCTCCTCCTTCTCGCCCTCCCCCATCTCCGCCACCAACCACTCGTATTCCCATCTGTTGCAACCCACATGCCACCATCATCGTGTTCCATAGCAATCGACACCAATCAAACAATTTTCAACATAAAAATATCTAACAGCAATTACATTTACCCAATTAGTTTTATCAATAAATCACTCTTGCCCAACCCCAAATTTCCAGTATTTAAATCAAACTCCACAATCGATTTACATCTTACAAGCCATGGAGGAGAAAGAGAAAATACCCACTAAAATGAGAGATGGAGAAGAGACAAAGAGGTGGTCAATGGCTCATTACCATTTTCGAAAAATTTGCTCATTTGAAAACCTTTTTGCTCATTACACCAAATATTTGAACAAAATGAGCAAATTATTTTGCTCATTTGAACAAAATGAGCAATTTATTTTTGCTCATTATACAAAATAAGCTAATTTTCAGATCTCCATACTCTCCCTGCTCTCAGTCTTCCATACCACATATTATAACTTTTGATAAAATTTTGCAAATCCAACAAAGGTGAAACTCTCAATTTGATGTGAACAATTTCCACCAATTAATTAAGAATGACATTTTACTTTTCTCTCTCCTCCTAGACCCTATCTTGATATTGTTTAATCAAGATAATCACATGGAAAAAAAAATTAGCAGCTAACTTTACTCCATTATTGTCATGGAAGTAAGAAGGAGAAAGCAGAGTAGGTAAAGAACAAGAGGTCATCAATTTTTAATTTTATTTGAGTTGTTTTACGCTACTTTTTCATTCTTTTTATTGATGAAGTTTTGGATGAAATTATTATGTTTGTTGGTGCAAGAAGTGACAGTTGGAGGAGAGAAAAAGTCAAGATTGGGGTTGACCGGTTGAATGCAGTGGGTTTAGTTTTTATTTTGAATAATCGTGTCTCATACGCACGAGATGGTAGTCGTTAGATCAATTCAATTGCACGGTTCAGATTCTTTCTCATTCTTCTCATTTTAACAATCTTCTCATTGGAGGGGACCCTATATATATATATATAAACAAGTCCAATGTTAGCTCCTATGTACAAAAATAAGTCCAAATCCCAAAAATTAGGCCTTGAATTAAAACTGAAGAAAAAGTGCACAAAATAATGCAATTAACGAAGCATGGGCTTGCGCCCAGCCATCGCTGCGTTGTGCGGCTCGTAAGCATACGAGTAGCAGGTCGCAAGGCCCAATGAATTGGTTGCTTGGTTGTGTAGCGTGGCCCACATAGATGATGGCTTCGTGCCACACCCATCGTTTGTGATATCCAAGCAGCAGCGTGCGCGGAAATGCAACAACAACATTAAGCCGTACCGCAAGCCCACGCATAGCCACGCTAGGCACGAGCGAGTGTTGGCTCGCTAGCAGATCGCAAGCCCAATGCACGACCAACAACGCCAGCGTTCCATCGCATGAGTGAGCGCACGTTGGCTCGCTAAGCTCGCTCGTTGGCGTTGTGTGCTCGCCCTTCCTTTCTTCTTGTCGAGCTCGCACGACAAGCTGCTCCATGGCCCTCGCCTATGCGCTGGGTGCTTTCAGACAACAGCACTCGCCCAAAGGCGATGTGTTTTCTCGTCCACACAAACCAAAATCCAATTTGTTTCCGAGATGAAAAAAAAAACGAATTATAATTTCATAATTTTAACAAGTCCAATCGTCAAAATTACGAAAAATAATTGAAATAGGGCGATTTATTAAATTTCACAAAATCTAATTCATGAAAAATAATCAATTTAGGCTAACTTATATTCAAATTTAACGAAAGAATCCAATCAACAAAATTTCAAATACTTTAGATAAACCAATCTGACAATTTTAACCATTCAAAACAATTAAATTTCAGATTTTTATGAAATTTGGTTTAGGTGATCGATTAAAATTGACGAATTCAATCAAAATTTTAATCCTTGAATTTTTAAATGAGCTATTTAAACATGAAATTATATTCCCTTACTCACCTAAATTTTTTTCCAGAAATAACCAATTGAACTAATTAATTTTTGATCGTAAAAATGAATAATTTAGGGTTTCCGGAATTATGGTTTATATTTAAAATTTATGAACGAAATAAATTTTAAAGCTTCATAACAATTATAAAAAATTAGTAGGAAAAATATCAATTAATTATATATTTATTACCAATCATATTTAATTTTTAAAGCCGGTTTTATTCACGATTTAATTGTTTTTAAAACGAAAAATCCTCAAAAAGTCCGACTTAACACCTACTCCCTTCGCATTTAATTAAAAAAATACACTTTCTATAATTGGTCGTATTTAATTAAAAGATACACTTCCTATTTTTGGCATATTATAGTTCTCACTTTCAATTATATTAAATCTTTCTCTCCTTTTTGTGGTCTCCACACTTAATCAAATTATCTTTTTACTACATTAAATAATTAACTAGGCCACTATCAATTTCTTACAACAGATAATAACTCAAAATCTCATTTTTATCTTATTTTAATAAATTTAACTCACCCTCTTAAAATTACGTGTCAGTCAAACTGTATATTTTAATCAAATACGATGGTAGTAATTATATAAAGTCTTCCCTATCTTCTATTAAGTCCATCATAAAATAAGAGATAAAAAAGTGACTATCTACACATATTAGCCCATACCAATATAATACGGTTTGTATATATATTCATCATGGGCTTAGTTTGTATTTAAGATATTAACCCTAAAAGCCCGTAGCTTAATTTGTAATATATAACACAAATTGTGATGCAATACAACTCAAGGAAAATCATAACCCTAACAAACTTATCATGGTATCGGAGCTTGCAGCCTAGCAAACTCTATCATCTCAATTTTTTTTTTAACTTCTGTGTTTCCTTACTATCGCCGTTCCTAGGAGAATATTGAAACCTCACCAGCGTTGATTGCTACCCATTCACCATGGACAGCGACGGTAAAATTGATCCCGCATCTCCGTATTACCTAAGTTCTGGAGATCAACCGGGACTTATTATTACTCATGTATTGTTACGGGGTGGGTCGTCCCAAAATGACGTTGTATGCTGTCAAGTCCTTAACAATTAGGAAGTTCACTTCCATCTTCCGTCCGTTTTTTCTATCCCCAATCCGAACTGGCAAAGTGATGACGCCTACAGGATGTATAATGCTTCCTCCAAAACCAATGATAGGATGGTGTATGCTATCCATGGTTTTGGGGTCATGTGCTAGGCGGTTGAGGCATTCCACGCTCATTATGTCAGACGAGCTCCCAGTGTCTATTAGGATGCGCTTCACCCTCATATTGGATATTTTGAACTCGACCACAAGAGGATCATCATGCGGAGTGGCTATTCGTCCACCATCTCACTCACAAATCTCGATCCGTGGGAATGGGTCCAGAGGTGACTTTCCTACCAGCATTACCTGCCCCAGGCGGCGAGCATAATCTTTTTGCCCCGTCATGGTGGGTCCTCCAGCGGCCGGTCCCCCAGATATGACGGCTACAAACCCCCCTTCGCTGTGATTTCCCTCCGTAGGCGAGACAGGTGACTTGTTCTTTTTGTACTGGTTTTTCCCAGAGCCGTGAGCATTCCTCTGTAAGTAGTTCTTGAGGTGTCCTTTAGAGGCTAGGCCGTCTAGAGCTCTCTTCAAGCTTCTACAGTTCTTGGTTTCATGCCCTATGTCTTCATGGAACTGGCAATACAACTTAGGGTCTTGACTCTCAGCAGGAGACTTCATGGGGAAAGGTCGTTCAAGGTCAAACCTGGTTCCGACGTCTTTCAGTATTGTGAGGAGATCTGTGTTATACTCGAAGTATTCCCTTTCTTGTGGACGTTCTCTCTTGTGTCCAGGAGAATTGGTATCATGCTCTTTTGAGAGTGCCCAAGTACCATTTACTCGTGGGGCTTTTCTGTCTATCTTGTCTTTTTTCCCTGAGGAATCTGTTGCTTCTCCAGTCCTTCCATCTTTTGACGTGCTTCATATCTATGTTGCATGGATAAATGCTTCGGCCTCGTCCAAAACTTCGGCCATAGTCCGCACACTTTTCTCCGTATTACCTAAGTTCTGGAGATCAATCGGGACTTATTATTACTCATGTATTGTTACGGGGTGGGAATAACTATATGGCGTGGGCTAGGGCTATGCATCTCTCGCTTCAATCGCGCCGGAAATTTGTGTTTGTCGATGGAACAATCACTCAACTTACGGAAAAGAAGAGGCAACTCGATTGGGTCACCGTTAATTCTATGCTTGTCTCATGGATGGTGAAGAGTATGGAGCCCAAAATTGCTGCCTCTATTCCTTATCATGATAACGCTAAGAAATTGTGGGATTACTTACCCAAGAAATATGGTGTTGCCAACGGTCCTCGCCTACAGCAGCTGCGTGGTGACATTGTTGCGTGCAAGCAAGGCAAGGGCATGACAATGGAAGACTACTACAGGACTTTGACAGGTCTGTATGACGATTTGGTGCAATTTAAGCCTTTACGTTCTTGTGAATGTGGTAATTGCTCCTGCAATATGGCTGGAAAATTGCAAGCAGGCCGAGACGAAGAGATCCTGCATCAGTTTCTGATTCGGGTAGACGACGACCTCTATGCAACGGTACGTACGAATCTCTTGTCTAGGGTCCCTTTGCCCACATTGGATGAAGCATATTTGACGTTTGAGAAAGAGGAACGTTCCAGGGGAATTGTTCTGTCCAATGCTGCACAGGAGCAGGTTCAAACGCAGTCTATTATTGCCATACAAGCTGAGCAACGCCCAAGGTTCGTTTTGAGCGGTCTGACAAGTCGCAGCTCAGCTGCACCCACTGCAAACGCAACAGCCATGACATCAGTACGTGCTTCAAAATTCACGGGTATCCGGAGTGGTATGACGAGGTGAGGCAGCGTCACGCGAAAAGTGGGTCATCTGCTCCTAGTGGTGCATCTGTGACAGTAGCGCGCAGCCGCGGAGGTGTCC